>NC_083344.1:32563974-32847165 GCF_019175385.1 Lycium barbarum
CACTGCGCCAACTTATTATGCTTGTCCTTCCCAGGTCATTTCTTTCTGTTACTGTTTCGTCACAATACCTTATAGAAGCCATGTCTTTGGTACGCAATCTTCACTTGACGGCCCAATATGGTCACAGGTTGTTCCTTGCTCTCGTTTACATATAGTGTTGCGGTTTCGCTTACCATGCTATGCATATTCATCGGCATTTCATGTTCTCTTTTCTTCGCTCCCTGTTTCTTTATGTTTTTGTCACTACCCCTTTTAATCTCTCATTCTAAATGTTTATCCAAAAGAACATATGTACGTAATGTTCCTTGCCATTCACTACCCTTCACAGTCAAATTGCGCTTACGGTGACTTATGATCCAAATTCTCCTAACTTCTTAGTTCGCAACATGTTTGAATTCTTACTACAACTTTTTCTTTATTTCCTTCTCCCACACTTCTCGACACAAATATACTTGTCTTTGATTTCTTTGTATTGGTGCTTGTTTCGTCCATCGTTATTCTTTGTTGGCTCTTCGGTGTGGATTTCTTACAAATATGATCGCGCATCACTTCACATCGATGACTCATATAGTTTCATAGTGTATACTCTCATGCTCCGTATAGTTGATGGTCTACGAACTATTTTCTAGTATGCGATAAACTCTTTAAAACATATCGCTGTGTGCTTAGGTATGGCGCAAATTTGCCCGATATGAGGGATTCAAATCGTGGCATAAACACATCATAATTCATGTTGGCATGAAGCGTTCTCTTAAGGTGCCTTCCATTCGTTCCCTTCCTGTTGGCCCCGCGGTACACTTCATTATCAATTAGTTTCTACGTCTTTCATGTATCCTTTTGATGTGCCGACATGTTTCGAACTCTGGTCCCGAGCTAATAAATTTCCTTTCCTGACACTTGAAAATATTGTGATTCCTTTTAAGTCTAATATAATATAGTCTCCCCCCCCCCCCCCCTTTAAGGGGCTCCTTATACGTCAACAGTCTTTTGTGAAGTCTTCGTTTATACCTTACTCCTGATCTTTCCATAAGTCTTTCTTTCTTCTATGCTTATATTATCATTCTTATCAATATTCCCATATCTTTCCATCTACTATTAGTCCTTTTTCCCATTTAACTCACTTACTCAGAACTTTTCTTAACTACGTGTTTGCGTTGCAGCTGTGCGTCCATATTTTTCGAGCGTCCCGTTACCTTTGCCCTTAGCATAAATCCTTACAAATTACATTCCCTCTATCCTCGCTCATCGAACCTTTAACCATGTTTATGATGCTGTGACCAAGCGGTCTCCCATGCACGTCCCTTGGATTTCATTCCATTTCCTTTGAGATCAAATCTTCCAGAACCTCACATGAATTTTCGCTCCATACATTCCCCTTTTGTTCCATGTTGCCATACTTCATCCTTTTCGCATGCCTACCTTTGAATTTTTTTATTCAAATAGCCTCGTACTTTTACTGGTAATTTCTGTCGGGGGTTTCACTCACTAAAATTTCCCTAACTTCATTTTTTTCCGACATCTGATCTCCTTGCCTTCCATACTCACACTCTTTCTTTTCCAAATATCGTTGTATTAAAATTTCCAGTCTTAACCTATAGTGAGAATAATAGCAGCTTATCTTGTAACACTTGTACCATCTATTTTTTGCTGTCACTCGAACTTCGGTACCTTTACTTGATTAATGCCTTCTTTATCATAGCGCCGGTTGCTGGGACTCACATGTCCACTGATACAATCACATATGAGACATCATACGCATTCATATATATATATATATATATATATATATATATATATATATATATATATATACATAATTACTACCAACTTGCCCACAAAAATACTTCCAAACGCTATTCAAGCCTATCCTAATTCCAGAGCTGGGAGGCACTTTCTATCTCTTCACTAGTCTCGTCTGCCTCGTCCTTCGCGACCTCTTATGGTCTCTAACCATCCCGTATACCCTAGTTTCCCTTAGGCCACTCTAGCTTCTCATTTGTCTCTTATGTCTAGATATACAGGGTTTCTTGCACACTTCCCAGGGGGTCACCCATCCTAAAATTTCTCCCACCTTAGCACGCTTAACCTCGAAACTTCGATGGAATCCGATGCTTTAATGCTGATATAATCGCATCCACTTCCTCACATGACCTTTATTACATGATTTGGAGCAAGTCGAAGTCTTACAGATTCCGAGATATTCCCATAACACATCTTTCCCTTTATAATTACTATTTTACCCTTTTTAATTCCCAGTGTTCACTTTTCACTTATGTGTACAACTATCCTTCGTCCCAGATTCCTAGATTCCCGATGATAGCAAATGTACCTTCATCGCCGTTACTTGTGGATACTTCGGGCATCAGCCTGTTTGGATTTTCACTCATCATTCTTACATAATAATCTTCGGCAAAACTGATTGTCGACTTCCTATGAATCCTTCAGCAGACCTTGTTCTTACTAAACCTCGAATATTATCCATCTTAATCCTTTGGACTGCTAATCGTCCTTCTCGCCATCGTTCTTCATGTCATGCCAAGTCCATAGCCTTTCCGAAACAACGCATCTTGCTTATTGTCTATGTACGATATTTCCTTTCCACACTTCTTCCCGTTAGGCGTACTTGACTAAATGACCTGATTTTGAACAATTCTGGCTGAATCTTCTTTTACAGTTCTTACTATTCAGAATTCACACACAGCAAATACCAACAATGCCTCACAGGGCATACAGTCATACGACATATTCCAGTCACCCAGAGCTTCCAATTTCCAGATAACAGAACAAATACATCAAGGCTTACTTCTATAACTTTCCATATCATTACTTACCTCCTTCCCTCATATGTAAAAGCTTATATAAGGAATTATCATTTCCTATGACTTGGCTCTACCACACGATCTATGACAAAAAGAAGGTCAACAACCCCTAGATGCCATGTAGCCTCCTGTTTATAAATGTGGTCGGCTTCACACCATAAACAGGACTCTACTGGACACGACTTTGCAGACAACCCCTAGGACGACCTGCTCTGATACCACTTTCTCACACCCTAATCTCCCTAGGGTGTGATGGGCACCCGACCCTTACTTAGGGTCCAGCGAACCCTCAGACCCTTAGTGCACACATAATCTTCTTAGACTTTTAAATCAAATAAAGATGAAATACATAATACAGCTTTCAAAAATATTCTTTTTCATCGTTATTCTCAAATCAAACAAAATCTGTAATCATGTAGAATTTATCACATAACACAGAATGACATATCGGCTGTTGGAGCCGCTTACAAAACTGACATTCTATACCCACAACTCTGTCTGCAAAGTCTCTATCTTTGACCAAAACATCATAGTATAATTCTCTGACTCAGCAACACTCCGGGGCAAATGGAGCTTACTAACTCCGCTGGAACATCTTCTATAATGGCCTCTACTCATCTGCGTGTACCTGCGTGGCATGAAACGCAGCCCCCGAAGAAAAGGGGGTCAGTACAGAATATGTACTGAGTATGTAAAGCATGGAATACAGAAAACAGAAACATAACCGGAACAACGGTACAAGAAGTAAGTACATTAAACAGAATACCAAGGTGCTTATTTTCCGAACGTAAATCATACTTACCGATGTCATATGTCAGAAAAAGTATCGAAATGAGTAAAACATCGAGCATACCAAATACTTACTTTCCAAACACAGATCATACGTGCCGACATCATATGTCACCATATACCTGTACATATAACCGATCCATACGTAATATGATAGTGCCGAGGAACGTACGGCCCGATCCATACATAACATATTAGTGTCGAGGAACGTACGACCCGATCCACATATATATATATATAACATATTAATGCCGAGGAGCGTTCGCCCGATCCATATATATAACATATTAGTGCCGAGGAACGTTAGCCCGATCCATAAATATATATTATACTGCTGCGGAACGTGCAGCCCGATCCATCTATATATTATACTGCTGCGGAACGTGCAGCCCGATCCATACATATATTATACTGCTGCGGAACGTGCAGCCCGATCCATACATATATTATATACATATATCCATAGTAATACTTCCTTTGAAAAACATTTCTTGTTCATATATGTACAGAAAATAGAACATATCATGTTGCCGAGGCGTCGGCTCCGATCCATATATAACATAATATGCTAGTGGCGAGTATAACATAGTGCACACAATGATATAACCGGCCCGAGGCTCGGCGAACGATATAATAGTAGCACGCACGAGCGGAGTAGTGAGAACCATATGTATATAAATCAATTCTAAGACTCGATGGACAAGTATACTCACCGACCCCTGAAGGCTCAGAAACAAGTTTCGGGTCAATCCGACTTAGTATAAGAAAGTTATGAGCGTTTGAAGTACAGAACCTTCTACAAGCGTTTCAGAAGCCATTTTTGGAAAACCAAAGCCATAACAATGTTAGGTACCCTTCGAATATTGTTATGGATCACATCTGACAGAGCCTTTGGAACCATATGTACGTATTAAAATGTATCGAAGACTCGATGGAATAACCCAAACGTGCTATCATTTGAAAACCAAACATTGATCACATCAATTATCTCTCGAATGCCATTCGGAAACATATCAACTGAACTTCGGACATCATAAGTACGCATCAAAACCATATGGGACAGCTTATGGAAATCAAGAACGTTAGCCATCCTAGTGGCTGTAAGAATGGAGTTCCTTTGGAATCATATACATATCGTCTGTTCGTTTCATAAAGATCAAGCCAAAGAAAGAAAGGGTAAGCCTTAGATACCTGTCCCACGTCCAATCAACTACGATTATTCATCCAAACTTGCTAGTCTACATTCAAGAGAATTGACATAATTATTAGACTCATCGACATATACTTGTCTTAGTCTTTCAAATGAATTCATTTATATTCTGCAAAAATTTCGGCAGCATTCCCCCTGTAAATACACCATCCCCGAGAATCCAACTCGGCCAAATCATCAATCAACAATACCAACAATCATGCCAACAACATCAACAATCAATTCAAGACGCATTCTAACATTAACAACTTTTGTCATACCATTCAACGGTATTTCATTTATATTCAATTCAATTTACATAATATTCAAAACAACCCAATCAATATACTACTTCACCCGAAACCTTCCAAACTCAACAAGAATAATAACAACCTATTTCCTTTCCTTCTTAATTCATAAACTACACCAACAATCATACTAACAACTTCAACAATCAATCCGAAATACATTCTAACGTTATTAACTTCTTTTACATAATTCGACAACATTTTGCTTATATTTAATTTAATCACAACAACCAACTTACCACCTCCCAAACACATCTCTTATCTCCAAATTCATGAGTTATATCAACAACCCATACATTAACAAATTTATTCTTACAAATATAAGAAACCACACTAATGTCACACTAACTTCTTCAATAATGCACAAACGATTTAAAATTCATTTCAAGCCACCAAACCTTCATTTTACATCATGGAATCCACAACACAACAATCAAACTACTAAATAAAATTAATTCATCACTTCTACACCACCACCTCCATTCGGCCACACCCATACACTTACATATTTCATGAATTTCATCCATTCTACATACTTCAACATACATAAATCATTCATAACACATGTAAAAGAGGATTGAACACATACCTTTCTCCCACTCATCTTCTTTCTCGGCTAGGATTGAAATTGCACAAATAAATGGTTTGCTTGCTTCAACAACCTCCCCATGTTAATTAGGGCCTTCAAATTAGTAGGAATACTAGAAGAAATAATTTTTTTTTGATCAATTTCCATGGAGCTAATTTTTTGGAGCAATGGCCGAATGGCCTTTGTTGTTGTTCTTCTTCAAGCTTCTTGAAATTTCTAAATATAGAAGATGAAAAATGTGACCCAATTAGTCATCTTTTGGTTATTTATTTTAAGCCTTCATATGGGCCTTGGCCCATGCCCCCTTTGGACGGCCACACATGGCCCTTTTATTTCCAAGCCCATCATTTTTTTTCTTTTGTAATTCATGTAAAATTTATTTTACAAATTCCAAATTTTCCCTTAGCCTTCCTCCATATTTCTATGAGTCGTCTTGCGAATTTTTCTTTTTACCCTTAGCCTTTCTCAATATTTCCATACTAGTAAACAACTTGTTCATCGAAATAATTTTGGAAAATAGTCTTGCCTTTGACTTTTCGCAATTATCTCGAATTATCCGAACATACAAAATACGGGCTATAACAACGGTGCTCCCCATGGTGATGAACTGGGTCTAATAAATCCCTTTTCGAGCAAATCCTTCAACTGCGCCTTTAGCTCTTTCAATTCTGCCAGAGCCATTCGGTACGCAGGAATAGAAATAGGCTAGGTGTCCAGCAACACATCAATGGCGAAGTCAATTTCTCTTTCTGGAGGAAGACTTGGGAGTTCATCTGGAAATACATCCGGAAATTCATTTACTACCGAAATTGATTAGAAAGTTGGCGATTTTTCCTTAGTGTCATGAACCCGAACTAAATGATAAATATAGCCTTTAGCTATCATTTTCCTTGCCTTAAATTAGGAAATAAACCTACCCTTTGGGGATGCCGTATTTCCCTTCCATTCAAGCACGGGCTCTCCTGGAAATTGGAATCGAACCACTTTGGTTCTTCAATCAACATTAGCATAACATGAGGCCAATCAATCCATACCCACAATCACATCGAAATCTATCATTTCTAGTTCAATCAGATCAGCTTTAGTCTGGCGATCACATATCACAATCACACAATTCTTGTACACTTGTCTTGCTATTACGAGATCACCAACCGGAGTGAATACCTCAAAAGGTTTAATTGGCTCGGGTTTCACCCCAATACAACCAGCAACATATGGAGTAATATAAGAGAATGTAGAACCCGGATCTATCAATGCATACACATCACGGGAAAGTATAGACAATGTACCTGTAACCACATTCGGAGTGGACTCAAGATCCTGTCGTCCGGCTAAAGCATATACACTGGGCAAAGTGGCACCTAGATTAGATGATGCCCCTCTGCCTCTACCTCGGCACGCTGACATCTGGGGAGTCTACCCCTACCAGGCGCACTGAGGAAGAACCAGCTGCTGAACTTGTGGGCTGAACCCCACCTCTACCATACCGCAAGGGACAATCTCATATCAAATGCCCAGTCTGTCCACAAACATAGTAAGAATCTGTGTCCTGACGACATGGCCCTGAGTGCAATTTCCGGCACTGGCTACATCGTGGAACTGGTGGTCTCCTCTGACTGTAATCACCCCCAAACTGAGAACCCGAAGCTCTCGAACTCTGACCCTGTCCTGAAGGAAAAGAGCGATCAAATCCCCTATCCGCGAATCGTGGAGGCGCACTAGTCACTGACTGACCTGAATGTCAGGAATAGGTCTACCTCGATCCCCCTCTATAATCACTTCCTGTGTCCATAGAGCGAGCCCTTTTGCTTTGTCTTCTATCACTGTCGCGATCACCCCTATGTGGTTGTTGCCGTCCCTCTAAATTCTAGGCATGGGCTTTTATTCGGGAAATATCCATCCCATCTTGCAAAGAGGCCGACAGGAAATCCTTGAACAAATGTGGCCCCAAGCCACTCACAAATCTATGTACACGATCTCCCAAGTCGGCCACCATAGTCGGGGCATATCTAGCCAAGGAATTAAATTGCATGCTATACTCTCGGGCACTCATATTTCCTTGCGTTAAATTTAGAAATCTATCCGCTCTAGCTCAGCGGACCTCGGGTGGTAAATAGTGACGGATACAAGCATCCACAAATTCTTATCATACAGGTGGGGGCGCGTTCTCTTGTCTCGAAGCTATCTAATTATTATACCACAATAACGCCACATCTCGAAGTCTATATGAGGCCAACTCCACGGATTCAGTCTCGGAGGCATGAATAATTTTCAGTGTTCTCAACATCTCATCAATAAAGCCTTGCGGATCTTCATCCGGCTTTGACCCAAAGAACTGCGGAGGATTCAAAGTCATGAAGTCACGGGCTCTAGTACTAACTGACCGATCACTTGGGCCCGCATTCTACCGCTGTGCTTGTGCGGCAACCAACTACGTTAATAGATGTATGGCCTAAATCATTTGTTGACCCGAAGCAACCAGGGGAGGAATTGGAGCTGGAGCACCTCCTTGTTCTCCCACATTAGGCGGGGTGGAAGAAGGATTATATGGGGCCTCATTATGCGAGTCACCCTCTTCAATAGTCATCAGAGGCTCTTTTTCTACCCGCCTCTTTATCGTAGTCATGCCCTTCTGGGCGGCTGTAGCTTTTCCCTTTGGCGGCATTTCTGGAACCACAACACACTAGTAGGGAGGATAAAATCTTATACACGGCTCTATCGCACGATCTTATAGGAAGAAAGATGGTCATTTTTCCTAAATGCCCTGCAGCCGCTTGTTTATTAGCGTGGCGCGCAACACACCATAAACAAGGCTCTACTAGATACGACTCGTAGACACTTCCTAGGACTGAACTGCTCTGATACCACTTTTGTCACGACCCAGCTAGGGGCCGCGACGGGTACCCGGGGCTAACCACCGAGCACCGCTCGTTCTATTTCACATCATGCTCATTTAGCTATTTTATCACATTTATACTCATATTGTAGGAAAATCATATTTCATATGGAAACATAAATACTTTTATATACATGTGCCACTCGGCCATCAAAATAATATATATACATAATAACAATCTCGTGAGACCATGTAACCCACACTGTGTATCTACGAGCCTCTACTGGAGTGCTAAATATGAAGTCGAGACAAGACCCCGTCATGCCCAAAATACATATACATGAATATACACAAAAGAATAATCAAGCACCTCCGGAACAAAGGAGTGCTTTCAATCGGCTAACAGCTCCTACGAGACTGGCTCAAGCTCGCCTCCCTGTCTACCTGTGGGCATGAACACAACGTCTAAAGAAAACGGACGTCAGTACGAATATTGTATTGAGTATGTAAGACAAGAATTAAATAAATATAATAGGAGGATCGTGAGCCATAAGAGAAAGATATAACCTGAAAGAGTGTCGTAAGCAAATACATTTCGTACATATATCATATTTTACATAATCATAGTACATATGTCATCACATCACATATATCGTCACATCACAATCCTCATCGTTATCCCGCGTCCGGGTAACCATCATATGCCGCCCACTAGTGGTGATCATGCTCGACCCTCTAGGCTCGGTGTAAACATAGCAGCCCACCTTACAGGTGACATGCCCGACCATCTAGGCACGGTGGGACCATATGCAGCCCGCCTTAGCGGTGACATGCCCGGCCATTCTAGCGCGGTGGAACTTTATCATCACATAATCAATCATTACCCATCACTATTGCACATTTCATGAACATATCAAAATCTTATCATAACTTGGCATTTTCATACGTAACCTAGGAATATTATAATCTAGCATTATTGATCATCTTATAAGCATACCATGGCTTTACATCATTACACATTTAGCATTAGGATCTTACATTAGACTTTAAGGACAACCATAGCTATGTCAGGGTGACATAAGGTCGTAAACCCCCGATTATATTATGAACACCTAGGAGTGTCTTGCCTCACCTCGAAGGAAATAGTGCATAAGGTGAGTGTTAACAATAATGACATCATCAGCGTTATGGGATCATCATATCATGAACTATCGAATCTCTATACTTTAACTCATTATGATCTTCATCATACTCGTATGTAATTTAGTATATTTAAGGACTCATAAGTTCCATCATATAGGAGGATTATGGAAAGCTTGAAAGATTCATGCCTTTGAAGAAAGGGATAAGCCTTACATGCCTTTGAAGAAAGGGATAAGCCTTACATACCTTTGACGTTTAACTAAGCTATCGCTTGCGTGTTCCCCTTTAATGCACACGTTCTACCTTCAAGAGAATTTATATTATCATTAGCTAAGCAATCATAAGGACGGGCTTTCTAAAGATAATGAAAATTGGGCAGCACTTCCTTTATTTATACTACTTTCCCCATATTTTATATCAACTCCCAACACTCACAACAACATTCACAATATTGCAATCAACAATCATCATTTATATACAATGACCATAATCCACCATTTCTCTTCCTTTTCCCCACCTTTATTGTTATAGCTCGTCATCGCGTTTCCTCATGTATCACACTTATTTCCATGGCCTAAATATCATTTATAACGTATTCATAATCACAACACCCCAACATTTATGATTTAATCCAACTACCATCCAAACATGATACTATTCACTCATTAATGACCCATTTCTTATGTCTTTCTACAATTCAAGTATCTTAACCTTCCATTACCTTAAACAATATGGTTTCGTCATGAAAATTGCATTTGATGATGGTTGAACAAGTCTCGAGTGGAGTCTCTCCTCTAGCACCCCAAACCCTACTTCACCTCCCTTGGGTTTTCTTGATTTGGATGACCTTTACTTGGGTTTCATACACTTTGTTTCATGGATTTAGTGTTGTTGATCTTGGTTTTCCTTTGATTCACTTGTGGAGGAGTATTAGAGAGTATTCTAGATGTTTCTTGAAGTGTGGAGTGAGAATGAAATGAATTTGAATGAAAAAGGGTCCCTTATACTTAAACTAAAAATCTGGCCGACCATGTTATACGGACCAACATACGGTGCGTACTATTTATACGAACCGTATGTGTGGCCGTATGTTTGGTCCAGTATCTGCTTCCCTCCTTGGCCAATTATACGGTCCAACATACGGCTGGTACAATTTATACGGTCCGTAGGTTGGGCCGTATAATGCCCAGTGGTTCCGTTTTCGTTCTCGTCGACTCGTTTGATCTCCGATCCTTATGGAACCTTCTTGGCACTTGTTTAATATATCAATATCAATCTTAGGGGCGTTATTACTCTTATCTGAGACATCATTATGCCATCATAGACGTTTTTCTTGAAATTCTTATCCGATACACAACATATGATTCGCTTTCCTTGGCAACTTTCTTTCCTTGCATTATATGCCTTTGAAATCTCCTTGAGGGTCATCAAATACTATTTTTTACTCATCAAAACATCGCATACGCTATGTCCTTTGTTATCCTATTCACTGTACATATACAGGGTGGTTTTCCATGGTGTAACATTATCCTTACATACCTTTGTATCTCTTCACTCTATCGTCTAATCGCGTGCCTCTCAAGCTTGCGATTCTACCTTTATGGTAATTCGTACTAAGAGTAGATAATTGAAGACATACTTAAGCTTAAGCTTGAGTGACTAAGACCTAACGAAAATTGGGCAATATCCCCATTGTTTCAACCACTTTCTCCAACTATAACCATTCCCAACCATCAACAACAACCCCACAATACCCTAATCAATAACCTCTTTTAAGCTAAGTATTATTCAATTCTCACAATTTCGCTTCAAGGGTATCCATAACCATAACCATAACTATAATACAAAATCATATTTATTCCTCTCATAACATTTCCTCAATGTCATTAGCACCATCTATAACGAGACTAGATTCATCTCACACTAAGAATCATGATTCACATTAACTTACTACCCAACATACCATTATTTCCATATTTAAGCTCATATTCCACTTTCTTCCATAATCCAAGTCTTTTAACCACTCAATATTCTCAATGGCACGAAATAAACATAAAACGCACCCTAATCACTTAGGAACAAGCCTTGAGTCAATCTACTCCATTAGAATGAAATCCCCCACTTGAATACCAAAGAAATTCTTACTCTTCACAAACCCTAACAGGCTTCCTAGTACATGAATCTCTTAATCTTTGCTTTTGATCTTGGTATCTTGGTATGGATTTGTTGTAGAAATAGAGGGAGGGTTTTGGAGAGTTCTAGAGAGATGTAGGATCTGTTTTTGGGAGAATAATGGAATAAAAACGTGGGATCTTATAGTTATAATCAGGGCTGGAAAATTCCTGATCCGCGGGCCGACGAGCAAGGTCGACGGTCCGGCGACATGCCCTGTCGAACTGCTGCCTGAGATGCCTGATTGCAAAACCCTGTCGACGGTGCCAGACGGTGGCTCGACGATGTGTCAAAGGTCGTCCTTTGGGTCGTCGATGCTGACTGGTTTCAGCAGTTTTTCTGAACTGCTCCGTTTTTCTCCGATTCGATTCATTTCACTTCTAATTCCCTCGTAATGTAAATAATGCATACTTATACTCCTGTTGTCACGAACCAGCTAGGGGCCGTGACGGGTACCCGGGGCTAGCCACCGAGCACCACTCGTTCTACTACTCATCTTACTCATTTAATGCTCTTTTATCAACTTTTATACTCAAATTGTAGGAAAATCATATTTTGTATGGAAACATAAATACTTTTATATACATATGCCCCTCGGCCATCAAAATAATATATACATATAATAGCATCTCGTGAGACCATCTAACCCACACTGCGTATCTATAAGCCTCTACTGGAGTGCTACACATTAGGACGGGACAAGACCCCGTCATGCCCAAAAATACATATAAATGACTATACACAAAAGAATAATCAATCACCTCCGGGACAAAGGAGTGCTTTCAATCAGCTGACAGCTACTACGAATCTGGGTCAAGCTCTCCTCCCTGTCTACCTGTGGGCATGAACATAGCGTCCAAAGAAAACAGACGTCAGTACGAACATTGTACTGAGTATGAGAGGCATAAACAAAGAAATAAGGCAATGATATAAAAGAGATATCAATATGGAATAAATGTATCTGACTGTCAAGTGTAAAAGAAATAATGCATGCTGGCTTACACATAATCATCATCATGTCATATATGCATACTGTATAAGCTGCCCGTCCATATCGGATCGGTGTGATAATCATAACATTAGCCTGCGTCCAGGCCTCTCGCGTCAGGGGTATCATCTTATGCCGCCCACTAGTGGTGTCTGCCCATGCCATTTGGCCATGGTTTATCGTATAGCTGCCCGCCTTGGTGGTGACTGCCTGGCCAACTAGGCGCAGTGTTATAACATCATCATACATGCTCATCATAATATGCTTATCGTATCATACTTATCATAATACATGCATAAGGCTTAAGAACAACTTTACTCTATCGGGGTGACGTAAATTCGTGATCCCCCGATTTCATTATGGAGCAATTACTGACATCCTGCCTCACCTTAAAGGAAGTAGCATATAAGGTGAGTGTAAGCAATAAATGTCATCATTAACATTATAGAATCGTCAAATCATATGTCTTATCTTATATACCTATCCATAGACATAGGCTTTTAGCTTTCTGGAATATAGGAACTCACGAAGAGGAAGGAAATCATGCTAGAAGATTCATGCCATTAGAAAGAAAGGACTAGCTTCACATACCTTTGACTTTTAACTAAGATATCGCTTGCTCGTTCTCCTTCGATATCGCGTTTCTACCTTCAAGACAGAATTCGCACTAACGTTAGTCAATTCGACTATAAAAACGCGTGACTATTTCTAGGGAAAATTGGGAAGCGCTTCCTTTGTTTATACTACTTTTCCCATATACTATATCAACTCCCAAACGCTCTCAACAACATTCACAATATCGTAATCAACAATTATCATTCATATACATTGACCACAATCCACCACTTCTCTTCAATTTCTCCGCATTTATGGTTACAGCTTACTATCGCGTTTCCTCATATATAATACTTATTTCATGGTCTAATGTCATTTATAACGTATTCATAATCACAACACTCCAACATTAATAATTCAACCCAACTACCATCCAACCATGACATTGTTCACTCATGAATGACCCATTTCCTATGTCTTTTTACATTTCAAGTGTCTTAACCTTCCAATACCTTAAACAACATGGTTTAGTCATGAAACTTACCTTAGATTATGGTTGAAAAAGCTTTGAATGGAATTACTCCTTTAGCACCAAAACCCTACTTCACTTCCTTTGGGTTTTCTTGAGAGAGATGAACTTTAGCTAGGTTTCATACACTTTATTTCATGGATTTGGTGTTATTGATCATGCATTTCCTTTGATTTTCTTGTGATGAATAGTAGAGAGCATTCTAGAGGTTTCTAGAGAGAAATATCGTGGAGATGAAATGAATTTAATGAGCTTGGGTGTTATGTCCCGTGTTTTCGTATAGTTGGAAATCGAGAAATAATTAAGACTTGTGTGTTATAAGGGAATATTTTGATTCTAGTTGATATGACTATGTTGGTTATGAAATCATTGATATTAAGACATTGGGGAAGGCCGAGGGTAAATTTGGAATTTCGGAAATTAGTTTCGGGAATTACAAAACGGGACGTTTAATGAATTGGGCCAAGAAATTAGAACACAAAAATTGAGGCCCAAAGTATGGAGGTGGCCGGCCACTTGGCTAGGCCCAAGCCTCTTATTAAGTGGTCATGTGAGTTTCCAATGACCCTTAAGTTGATATATATCCATATGCCCCTTTGAATTATCAAGAAACCAAATCAAAACAAAAAACAAATTGAAGAACACCAAAAAAAAAAAAAAGGCTCTCGGCCGAGAACCATACAAGAGAAAAAACAAATTTCCTAGCTTGTGTTTGTGGCTCAAAAATCTTAGTTTTCCCATATTTGTAAAGTACTCAAGACCCTCTTCACTTGGGTATAATTAGTTTGGCGAAAGGTGCGCGTTTGCGGCAAGTCGAAAATTCAAGAAAAGGTAAGAATTTTGGCCCTCAAATGTTATGAAATTGGCATGAATGTGTTAAGGATTGAGAATAGACGAGAATCCCGTAACTTGGATGTGTGTGTAGAAAGCCGTGTGTGTGCATGTGTTGGTATGTGGCCGTGAGCCATGAATTGTGGAGGACAAGATGAATTTGATTTCGTTTAAGTTTGTTAGTTGCGTCGTTGTGGCCTTTATAACTTAAATGATTGTTTAGTGAATTGAATTGGTGTTAGAAAATGATTTCGGAACATTATGGGAAAGTGTATACCTTTTGTATAATTGTGTATATTGTTGTATATATATGATGTTAAAGGCTTTAAATGTGACTTATGGTTGATGTTAATGAATTTGGAATGAAACAATGCGAGTTAGAATGTTCGTCGTAAGTTTTGATGTTTTGGATGAAATATGGAAAGTAATGAACTTCGGGAAATTTTGTATATTGTTTGGAGTGTAATTGGGATGGGTTTGAATAATCTTGAATGGGTGAATGAATACAATAATGTGGGCATAAGTTTGGAATTGTGAAGTTTGAATGAAAGTTGTCAACTTGTGTAGTAAGGTAGAACTATGAAGTTAGAATGCGTTGATTGTGGTTTATGTTGTTTGATGATGTTTAGGTTGTTGTTATTGATGTATTTTGAGCCGAGCTAAGTCTCGGGGGTGTTAGATTTATAGGGGAAATGCTGCCGAAATTTCGGTAGCCGAGTATAGCCCAAAGATTAAGATGTTAACTTTCATGAATAGTAACTGGTAAAAGTCACCATTTGCAGTTTTTGGACGAAACGGGAATTGAGATTTGACGAGCGTAAGGCGCAATCCAGGTATGTAAAGCTTACCTTTCTTTCTTTTGGCATGTCCTAGTTACACTAGGTCAAGATCGGACCCTCGGGGATAATTCTGCTCTTGGAAATCCGAGTTCAAGTTTGGGCACTATTCATTCTGCGCAATTGAAACCTATTCCTTACATTTGGTTGAAAGAATGTTCAAACCTTCATAACTTTTGCTATTGTGTCCGAATCTCTCCGAAACTTTCGTAGCTGGCTTTATGGAGCCTAAAGTCCGTGATTTGTGTCCGCCGCCTCGATTTGACTCAAGGTGGGCCCGTAAGCCCCGAGGCTTCCCTTATTTAATTTGTTTGACTCACTTCCGTCTGATATGAAAAGTTATTGTTTGCCTATGACTCAAAGGTCCGTTTGAAATCTCCTACACCATTATGGAACGTTTTGCACTATGAATGATACTAGATTTTCGGAAAATGATCTGGGAGTTGCTTTTCAAAGGTTTTGCAGTTTGGAACTTCGTAACTTCTATACATTAATTTTGATCGACCTGACTCCTACTCCGAGCCTTTTGGCGTCGGTATATGCCTATATATAATTATATGTCGAGTCCTGTAATTTACTTTTAATATGCATATGGTCTCTGCACTACTCCGTTCATGCCATTCGCTATGATTTCGTTCGTCGGTACCCGAGCCGGCTTTTTGATCGTGCGCGCTATACCATATTCGGAAGTATGATGTGTTACGGTTTCCGAGGCCTCGCCATAGGGCCGGTTACCGTCTATGGAGTTATGATGTGATATGGCATTTGATATGTTCTGATGATGTGATATGTGTGTGATACGATTTGTCTGGAGACTGTACGGATTGCTACTTTGGGGGTGACCACGTTCCTAAGCCCTATACATGATTTTTTATTTGCATTTGTACATTTATCTTCCGTACATGTTTGATTTGCTACTTTGACGTTTGTGTTTGTTCCTTCTGACTCCAGTTAGGATTGTGATTTCTGTACCTTCTGCTTTACATACTCAGTACTTCTCCCGTACTGACCCCCTGTTCTTCGGGGGCTGCGTTTCATGCCCGCAGGTACAGAAGCTCGTTTGGGTGATCCTCCGGTTTAGGCTACCTATTCTGCTATTTTGGAGAGCTCCCCTTGATCCGGAGCTTAACTTTTGGTACATACCTTTTGCTGTGTGTGTTTCTGTACATTTGTGGTTGTGTGGGTACGGCGGGGCCCTGTTCCGTCATATGTTCGTATGTTCTGTTTTGTTTTAGTGGCCTGTAGTCATATTTGTGGGTCGTGGGTCCGGTGTGTTGTATGTGGATCTGTTTTGCGTTCTTAAGCGGCCCGTATGCTACTGTGGCCAAGACGGCCCATGAGTTCGTACGTGTGTGTGTGCATTTGGGCGATGTATATTCCGCCACCTTTCTGATTTTGATATGACTGTTCTGCACGGGCGACCGCTTAAGATGAGTGTTCGATCAATGTTTGTGTGACGTCTGCTATTAGTGTTCAGTTCGAACAACGTATGTTAAGTCTGAATGAGTCTTAATATGATGATCTGGTTTGTGAGTCTGTTTGGGGTGCCTAAGTAGGGCACCAGTCGCGGCCCACGGGGTTGGGTCGTGACATTGGGTCTCCTTTTAATGACTTAAAGTCTGATCCGGAATGAACAGTAACTGAAGTGCATAGTGGTCGTAAACCCAGTTTACGGTCCGTATTCTAGTTTACGGGCCGTATATCGTGGTCGTATTTAAGCATATCAAAACCAGAAAGGTATGCTAAGGATCATGGTGATTTACGATCGCAGTTTACGAGCCGTATTTCAATTTACGGTTCGTATTCCAAGTCGTATTTAATCATTTAAACATTTGACAAAAAGTTGAAATTTGGTAAGTTGGAATACGACATGATGGTTTACGGGCCGTATACTACTTTACGGTCTGTATTTCATTTTACGACCAACTGGGCCAAAGTGCAAATCTGCAACTTTCACGCCTTCAGAACCTATAATTAGTCATTGTGGAGCATAACCTTATCCCTTATTCCCATTGCCTTTGAAATCTTACTTAGGGTCGTCAAACGTCATTCCCTTCTGATTAAAACATCGTATACTCGTATTCTTCATTAGTCTATTCATTGTACGTTAACGGGGGAAACTTACGAGGTGTAACACCTGTACACATCCAAGGTAAAATATTTCATGTCCAAAACTCTGGTGCGGATTACCGAACCGAAGGTACACACCGCCAATAAGCCAAAATCTCCTTGCAACAAATGGAAGGTGTAACAAGTTTATCACAAGAATCCATTGTTTATTACCAGCTCATAATCCAAAGTTTATTTGTTTCATTGGAAGACTATTTCTTACTAAATATAAAAAAGACCAGTTCTAAGCAAAAATCCTATTAAGTGTTAGTTCACACAATTCCAAAATTTGACCGATTTTTAAAAGTGTTTTTAGGCGACTTACCTAAATAGTACGTATTTCCTAATTCTAACATTCATAGGGTTCCAATAATATGTGAGTGTTTTTACAAATACATTTTGTACAAATAAGTAACACAAACGGAGGAAAGTTTAGGCTAGTGGGCCTACCTAAGCCCACCAGTTGGCTATTTTTACCCATAGCTGGGCCTTCACCATGTTTACCATGGTTGGGCCTTCGTAGCAAATATTAGCTTCCCTTACATATTTTCTCGAAAGCGGACTCGATCAAATAAGTGAGGCCCAGTTGGTTTTATGCAGGAGGAGATGGCCCGAGTGGCCCGTATTGAATCAAATAGACATAGAAAGGAAGTAAAGATTAGTATCCTACTTAGGTATTTAAATTAAAGCATTTAATCCATGTTTAAACCAGAAAACTACAATAATCAAACAAAGACGTAAAGATTTAAAGGGAATATAGCAATTCAAGAGAAAAACTCAAGCCCAATATCAAACAAGTCAAAGAATATTTATGGCCCAAGTTTCTTATGCCATTAGAATCAATAAATGAGCCCAAATACAGTAATAGAAATCATAGCCCAACATAAAGCACACAGAAGAAGCCCAAAAGTCATAAAATGGTATAAGTCCACACAAAGGAAGGGATATACACTTATATACATTAAGTATACCACTTCATATACATTGGAGTGTATCTAAAGCTAGATATACCTTGTATATCAAGTGTATATCTCTTATGTTTAGAGAGTTAAAAACTCTGGTGCGGATTACCGAACCGAACATACACACCGCCAATAAGCCAAAATCTCCTTGCAACAAACGGAAGGTGTAACATTCTTCCCCTCTTAGGAACATTCGTCCTTGAATGGTAGACTCTTGGGGATTCTACAAAACTTTTGCCAGAGTTTCCCCTATAATATGACACTACCATCTTGTCACTGCAACCCAAAATATATATAGCCTCATAGGGCTACAACAACAACATCAACAACTATGGCCACACACGACCAAGAAAACATTGAACAAAGCAACACATACCTGGGGGCAATGGTATCTCTGCCTGAGTCTCCTCTGAAGGTGGAAATAAATGCGGGTACCTAAACTTCATGTCTTCTTCCGCTTCAGATGTCATTTCCTCTCTGTTATTATTTCTCGATAAGACTTTAACTGAAGCTACATCTTTGGTTCTGAGTCTCCGTACTTGCCTATCTAGAATGGCAATGGGAACTTCTTCGTAGGATAATTGCTCAGTGATTTAAACATCATCTACCGGTACAACTCTAGAAGGATCTCCAATGCACTTACTAAACATTGATACATGGAAAACCGGATGGACTGACTCCAAATCCGCAGGTAGGTCTAATTCATAAGCCACTTGGCCTACCTTGCGTACAATCTCATAAGGTCCAATGTACCGGGGACTAAGCTTTCCCTTTTTGCCAAATCACATGACGCCCTCCATTGGCAACACCTTCAAGAATACCCAATCTCTCACTTGGAACACTAAGTCTCTTCGAGGATTATCTGCATAGGATTTCTGATGATTCTGAGCTATTAATAATCGATCCTGTATAAGCTTGACTTTCTCTATAGCTTGCTGGACCAAGTCTGGCCCTATCAACTTGGTCTCTCCTACTTCGAACCACCCAATTGGAGATCTACACTTTCGCCCATATAAAGCCTTATACGGGGCCATTTCGAGGCAAGAATGATAACTATTGTTATAAGCAAATTCAATAAGTGGTAAGTGATCATCCAACTACCTCCAAAATACAATACACATGCCCGTAGCATATCCTCAAGAGTCTGAATGGTACATTCAACTTGTCCATCCGTCTGCGAGTAAAATGCCGTGCTAAGGCTCACCTGAGCCCCCAAACCTTTTTGGAAAGATTTTCAAAAATTGGCTGTAAACTGAGTCCCTCTATTGGAGATAATAGATACTGGAACATCGTGAAGTCACACTATCTATTTAACATAAAGCTTTGCATAATCCTCTACTACATACGTAGTTCTGACTGGTAAGAAATGTGTTGTCTTCGTGAGTCTATCTACAATCACCCATATAGAATCACACTTACGTCGGGAATGGGGTAAGCCTGTAATGAACTCTATGTTAATTACTTCCAATTTCAAAGTTGGAATTTCCATAGCTTGCAACAATCCACCCGGCTTTTGGTGCTCAATTTTCACTTGCTGACAGTTAGGACATTGAGCTATGAATTCCGCTATATCTTTCTTCATCCTATTCCACCAATATATAGATTGAAGATCATGATACATTTTCGTTGCTCCTGGGTGAACAGAATAGCGGGAACAATGGGCTTCTCTTAATATTTAGTGGCGTAATCCTGCAACATCAGGAACACATAACCTACCTCGGCATCGGAGAACTCCATCTCCAGAAATCTCAAATGATGACTTTTCTTTCTGAGGAAGTGTATTTCTGTAATGAATTAGCATGGGATCTTCGTATTGTCGCTCCTTCACTTCTGTAATGAATTAGCATGGGATCTTCGTATTGTCGCTCCTTCACTTCCTTTACTAGCGACGAGACCACTAAATTTTGAATGACAGTGTCACGACCCAAACCGATGGGCCATGACTAGTGCCCGAGTTGGACACTCGTATACGAACCTGTTAGATATAATCAGACTGATACTAAGGACAATGTGGAAATGTGTAAAAACATGCTGTCGACTCATAATGCCATATATCAGAATGAACCTGTCTCCTGAGGAGTCACAGTTAACCAAACCTAACAAAATATGCAAGCCAACAAGGCTGCCAATATACACGGGAATATCCAAAATGAACTACATCTGTATAGCTGACCAAAACCATATACATAACCCACACATGTCTACAGACCTCTAAAAGTATAACAAAGCCTATATCAAAGGATCTGTACCGAAATGACTCAAGCTCTGGAACAATAGAGCTCTCCAAGCAGCTGAGCAGAAGTCCTAGACCGAAGGATCACCGAACTGAGTGTCTGTACCTGCGGGCATGAAACGTAGCCCCCGAAGAAAGGGGGTCAGTACGAAAAATGTACTGAGTATGTAAAGCATGAAGTACAATAAAGAAGATCATGACTTAGTAAATGATGACAGGAGGCAAGTATGATAATTAAGGATATCAATGCATCTGTGCCTTATGAGATGAGAGTCATGCATATATATAATATACCGTACCCGGCCCATTATGGGACTCGGTGAATGAAGTCATATATATACCGTATCCGGCCCTCTAGTGAGGGACTCGGTGAAATAATCATATATATACCATACCCGGCCCTCTAGTGAGGGACTCGGTGAAATAATCATATATATACCGTACCCGACCCTCTAGTGAGGGACTCGGTGAAATAATCATATATATACCGTACCCGACCCTCTAGTGAGGGACTCGGTGAAATAATCATATATATACCGTACCCGACCCTCTAGTGAGGGACCCGGTGAAGTAGTCATATATATACCGTACCCGGCCCTTTAGTGTGGGACTAGGTGAAATGAGGCCATAACAATGTGTATGAATAGAATATTAGGAGCAATCATGTATAAATTGAATCATCGTTTGAGACTTGATAGAATAATTAGAATGAACCAACACTTGAGAATCAAAGACAACTGTCATGTCAAGTACCATTGAGAACTAGAGTTCATTGGAGTCATGTATGTACGTCGTTCACTCACTTTATGTAATTCATGCCAAAAAGAAGGAAGGGATAACTTTACATACCTTGAAGCCTATCTATTTTGTCAACTTCTACTTCTCAAACTCGCAAATCTACAATCCAGGGAATTCATACTATCATTAGGCTCGTTACCAAATGCTTATCCTAAGCCTTTGAGTTGACTCTTTCTAGGATATGCCGAAATTTCAGCAGCATCTCCCCTGTTTATATCCCTAGCCCGAAATCATAAGTACCAACAACCAACAACAACAAAAACAACAAGAACAACAACACTAACATCAACGTACTCCATAAGACACCTCATATGATATTTATCCGATTTTTCAACCAACTACTCCGCTATACGACTACCTAATCGTTCTATTCCCGCAGTAAACCAAGATTAGCATTAATAATAAGAGATTCATACCTTCCTCCTGATAATATCGCTATATCTTCACTTTTTCCCACCCTGGACTGAGCCAAACGCGTTGTTATACGATTTTGTAATCGCAACTATACGCTACCTGGACTGAAATTCAGGAATTATACTTGATCCGGGCTAAAATTTGATGTTGAGAGGTTATGGGAGGTTTCCAGAATTTTTGGGGTGTTTTGGATGAAAGGGGGGGGGGGGGGGGGTAATCCCCCCTTATATAGAGTTCCAAAATCTGCCCAAACCGACCTAAAATTTGGTCAGCGCGTTCGCGCTGGCTTAATTTTCTACTTGTGCATTCGTTCAGTAACAAGGTCATAACTTTTGCTCCCGACATCGTGTGAGGGCCCACAACCTATGGTTGGAAAGCTAATTCAATTATCTACTACTTTCATGTTTGGTGTAACTCCAAATTCCAAACTTATCATGAGGTTTTGGCCTCCGCAAGTCGGATCATCCGAAACCGTATCCTTAAATTATCCTTTTAGAGGGCTTATGCTCACATTTAGCTTAAGGGTCCTTCTTAAGACTTGCTCAACTTCCCATGTAATACTCTTATAACTTTTCATATGTCCTTTATAAAACCCCGAAATGTGAGCCCTGCCTTAGCTTACGGTTATGGGGGATTTTCATCAAGTAACGTATGAACTAATTTACACCATACAATCTCCAAATATCACACACACACACACACACACATATATATATATATATATATATATATATATATTCTTATGCTCAGATCATATAATCTTCATCCCTGGCCCGGGCCTGAAATTTTCTCAGTGCGTTTGTGCCCTGTGGTGGCGCGTTCGCGCTGAGTAGGCCCTGGCCTCCTATGCGTTCGTGCCACTCCCTGGCGCGTTCGCGCAGGCTATTTTCCTGGCCTGCCATCCTAACTCGTAACGTCCATATCTCCTTACCCTAATGTCCTATTGATGCGCGATTTGTTGTGTTGGAAACTAGACTTTATGAACCTCACTCTGGGATTTTGCATTGTCTCAAAACTCGTCACGTTCCAAAAGATATCCTTCCCAATACTTCTCATACATGATCGTAAGCCCTTATAACCATAATATAGGCGTATATCACTTCAGATCGCAATTAAAACAACTAAAACCTAATGAACCTCAATGTCCAAATCAACGAGGTGTAACATCCTTCCCCCCATTGAAACATTCGTCCTCGAATGTTGTAGTTTACAACCCATAACACCTCTCTTAGAATCTGATCGTCGTACTTTTATGCTATACATTAATCAATTTCTTCCCATTCGCTCTTAACTCTTTCCTTGGACTGATCTATGCACTCCATCACCTCTTTGTTCTTATAAGCCTAATCAAGTATCAGCTCGTATCCCCCTCTCGTTTCATTTCCCTTATCGTAGTCTTGGCTTGCCATGCCATAACCGCTCGCCGTCTTGCAACTACTCCTTTATTCCCATTCCTTATTTCCCTATTAGTAGGCAGCTCCCTTGCTCAAATGCGGCGCCTTTTTTGCTTTTACTACTTCAGTGCCGTCTCGGATTTTTCCTTCTTGTATCCATTGATTTTGGATGCACACTGTATTGACTCTTTGTAGTTCAGCAGTGAGGCTCTCTAATCCTTTACATCCTCATCACAACAGCTCTCACACTGATACCCCAAATATTTGCTCCGTATCTCTTTATGGCTAGTAAATATAACAGTTATGTTCCTCGAGCTATCCTTCCCAACTCCCTTCCAAAATCAATCATAAAAATATCCCACAATGCCTATGTACGTAATGTTTCCTCACTTTTTTCATTATTCTCTGATGCATATCGATTGGAACAACCTATAATTCGACTTTAACTAATTTCTTAGCTCACCACATCTTCGAATTCCTACCAAAACTTTTCCCCTAATTTCCTTTCCTCAACCTCGCGATACGATTCCAGTAGCATAGGGCTATAGAAATTCTTACTTCATTACGACTTTCTTACAACGTAAATATATTTATCCTCCATTTTCTTGTACCGGCGATTACCTCGTCAGTCATTATTCTCCATTAGCTTTTTAGCGTGCCCTTCCTCCTATTGCAGTCAAGCACAATTTCACGTTGATGGTTCCGATAATCCCAATAGTATATGATCTTTATTTAGTTTAACTAGTGATCCCAGAGGTGCTTCCTAGTATTCAGTGATATGGCCGAACGACGCTCTTCCTTCCTTTGGAAATCGCCAAACTGCCAACCATTGCTCCTTTTGCTACCATTGTCATATCTTCCCTGTCGTCCTTCCTATTATCCTATGTGAAATTATTTTGGAGACCTTCCTTATTCTTTTTATTACCCTTTAGAATACGTCGGGCCTAGAAATATCACATCTTACGTCCGCATGAAGTATTTCTTGATCCATCGTAGTTTCTTTCCATTTTTTTTTCACCTGTTTGTGATTTGCTTATCTTTAATTCATTTCTGCTTCATTTTAATACCTTATTGATTTGCCATTACATCCTGAATCTTGGCCTCTTCAAGCTACATCCTTCTTTCTTTGGACTTTTGACAATGCTACACCTCCTTTCAGAATTAGATCTGCTCTTCCCCCCTTTTTAAGGGTGTTCTTACACACTAATAACTCCCGAGTACCGGTAGTCACTGGCCAACCCTAATAATCTTCCAACTCGTTTGGTCTCTCATTGTCACACCCTAGCAATGGTAGGGCATGACGGGCACTCGACTCTCATCAGAGTCGAGCGAACCCTTAGACATTCGCTCTATTAAAACCTATCATTTCAAAAACTTGTAAGAACATAAAATTTTTCCAAATAGAAATCATTATCCCTATAACGATTATGAAAACTTTCAATCAATAAGTACTTTAGACCAATCTAAATTATTTGAAATACATACTCTTTTAGAATCCATAAATGGCTCAACTGATATCACTTTGTCGACATCTCGACAAACATACCACAGGACACTGTCTGTAGAAGTCTCTAAGAAGTGGACTGGACATTATGAGTCAGGACAGGGCCCTGACATACCCATAATCATACATATCTATACATGACTCAGCACAGCTCCACAATGAGGTGGAACTTGCCAAACCCAGCAGACGTCAGAGCATCCTAGCTGTATACTTAACCTGCCAAACAATCTGGGGTTGCGGGCATGAACGCAGCGTCCCCAGGCAAAAGGACGTTAGTACGGACAATGTACTGAGTATGTAAGGTGGTAACAAATCATAATCATAACTTGATTTAGGAGAGCAGAAATCACAATCCAACTCAATACCTGCAGCCTTCGCTGGAAGAAACATAAATGTATACACGAAGTCTCAAAACAATCTTTAAGCAAATAATGCAATTCAACAAACATTCTTTAAGTAAAAAATACAATCTAACACACATGCCGCTTCCGACATGTTAACAAAATGGTCCCTTCGGACAGCCGCTTCCGGCTCAATAATAATGGTGCTATGGAATGTAAACATAAGTCGTAAATGGAATGAAATAGTAAAACCTCGCACCCCCTTCGGAGTGGTTTTGAAAATCTAAATAGTAAAATCTCGCACCCCCTTCGGAGTGGTTTTGAAAATCTAAATAGTAAAATATCGCACCCCCTTTGGAGTGGGTTTGAAAATCTAAATAGTAAAATCTCGCACTCCCTTCGGAGTTGTTTTGAAAATTTTAATAGTAAAATCTCGCACCCCTTTCAGAGTGGTTTTGAAAGTCTAACTTTATGTTTCCTTTAGTATAAAACTAATTTCCTCGAAATCATTAGTAAAACCATATGCACAACTCAACTGGCACCTTATGGGTGTTCCCTTCGGAACAGAATAGGAGTACAATATCAATAAACCATCACAAGAAACATTTAGACCTTACTCGTCTAAGAATGGTATCATATGGAGTACATATAGAATGAATAGCACAAGAATCATGAATCACATTCGGAACCTATGAATAGAGTTACCCCAAAGTTCATATCATTCATCACTTACATCTAGGACATGCCAAAAGAAAGAAGGGTTAGCCTTACATACCTATTAGCAACTATTTGCAAACCCGTTCGCTTTGTCGCTCTTTTAGCCTATTTAATATAAGATTAACGTTATCGTCAGTAACTATATTTTCTAACCCGTAAATCCGTAGCCCATTTCTTTATAGAATTTATTCTTTAACTCATACTTCCTCGTTTTAGGGTTTTTCATTATTTAAGGACTTAACGAAAATCGGGCAGCATTTCCCCTATATGTTCGCCTAACCCGAATTTCCAATATATATACCAAATTCTCACATTTCAGCCCATAACAATTTTAACAATCCAACAGTTCTTCTGAACCCTTTTCAACCCACAATTTCATATAATAACAATTTCATGTATTTTCTTACTTCCAATTTCTTCCAATCCAATTTTAATAATCCCACTACAACAATATTAACACAATTACACCATAAAATAAGAAAATCTTACCAAAATTTTCTCGGGGGAATTTCTACGCTTAATTGCTCCAATTTCGCAATTTCTTCTTCCCCAATTCAATATCCAACGTTGCTATCACCTCCTTGAACTTGTAATGCACTTGAGACATGGTTGAAATATGCAAGGGTCAAATTTTGTTTCAGCTCCATGGCTGGCCGAGAGCAGCCATCGATGAATTGAATCTTTTTCCACTTTTCTTTTCTCTATTCTACTATGTTGAAGATGAAATGTAGAAATGATTTTGTATCAATGTATTAGTCGTCTAGTTAGTAATTATAGGAAGTCTAGGGGCTGGACACATGTCCAGCTATGGTGGCACCTGTTTTTTTTTTTTGTTTATTTCATTTCGGGTGGGGCCCACCAAGGTAATTAATCTTAATTAGTTTAATTAGTCACTAATTCCCACTTAATTATCTAATCACAATTAATTAATTCCTAATCTCCAATAATATTTTACACCAAATAAAATTTATAAACAATTTATGTTCTAATTAAAATTGAAAATTAAGGATTTCTATTTCGTGTCCGAAAATGATCATGTCTTTAATTCGAGTCGACTTGCTTGCGAATATTTCGACGTATAAATATACGGTGTATAACACTCACAATACCGGAGTTTTCTGATCGTATAGCTTGACTTATTTTTCTTTCTGCTAGTCGAGGGTTTTGCATTTAAACGAAGGGCTTATGCATTACAGATCCACTCTCGCTGCCTTTTTTAAGGCCTTTCTACTTCCACCTTTTATGACTGAACATTTCCTGAATCAACGGGCTAATGGTAACATTGGGATCCATCAAAATAGTTTACGGAGCGTTTGGTCACAGTTTGCTCTTTTTATCCCTCGTCCTTTTCCATAACTATTATCACTGAAATTCTTCTTACTCTGAGTTTCCGGTTTCACTTTGCGCCTACAATATATCATTGAGAGTTAATGTGCTACACTCTTCCACCTCCACTATCAATCATTTTATTCACTTAACTCCCTTATCTGAAATTTTCCTTGACTACTTATTTGCACCCCACCTATACGTTGTAGCTCTTCCAGTGTTCTGCCACTTTTTGTTAGTAGCGTGAAATCCCTGCATTATACTCTATTCTCTCCACCCTGAAGTCCATGAAATATTCCTTTAAACGCGTAAATCCATTCTATTCTTAAACCATCTTTTAGGAAGCCTCCTTCAATATCGTGTCAATATGACTACACATTTATCCCTTTATATACCTCTCGAGAGCTGGAAATCCCTTAGCATCGTTGCAAGGACTGATCATTCTTTCTCTTACTTTCCATTCTTATTGCTGATTACTATCCTTTAGTCCCACTTATCGAAGTCTGTTCTCTGACCCCACACATTCCTCTTTTGTTTCCTACTACCACACTTTATCCCTTTCGCATGCCTACCTTCGAATCTCATTCAAATAGTCCCTTGCCTTGCCCACCATCCCTCTTGGAAACTTCACTCTCCCTCGTTCTTTACACTTAAGACATTCTAACCCTTTTTACTTTCTATATACTCACTTTCTTCGTTTTCCCGGCATTATGGTATTAGGACTTTCCAATTCTAACCTGTAGTGAAAATAGCATCAACTTATCTTGTAGCATTTGTTACTTGAACTTCCCCACCCTTTTCGATTAATGCCTTCAGTTTATGGCAACGCTGATTGCTGGGACACACATACCAATTTGGCACGGTCACATATGGGATATCATACCTATGCATATATGTGGCTACTAACCCCTCGCTTACAAAGTATCTCCAAAGACTATCGAACTCATCCTAATCCTAGAGCTGTGATGCACCTTCTTTCTTGCCACCAATCTAGTCCACCTTGTCCTTCGCGACCTTTTAAAGTTTCCAACCACTCCGCATACTTCAATTTCCCTTAGGCTACTCTAGCTTCTCATCTGTCCCTTATCTCTGAATTTGTAAGACTTTTAGTACACTTCCCAGAGGGGTCACCCATCCTAGTATTACTCTCACCCCAGCACGCTTAACCTTGGAGTGCTAATGGGATCTGGCACGTTAGTGCTGGTATGATCGCATCCACCCCACTGTGTGACCTTTATCACATAACCTAGAACAAGATGAAGCTCTAACGGATTCTGATAAATTCTCATAATGCATCTCCCTCCAGATTAAAAGGATTTCTTACTCTTTCGACGAAGCAAATGCTATTTTAGCCTTTGGAACTCCCGATGACAAGCCATCAATCAACATATGCAACTGCCTTCCATTCTTAAATGTTAAGATTCCTTATAGCGGTAAAACTTCTTAGCCGCAGTTATCTATAAGTACTTTGGTTATCGGTCCCTTCAAAACATCCATTTGTCAACTATCAATGGTATCCTACAATAGTTGTACGCACATAAAAAGATCCAATAAAAGACTCATATACCAGTAGTCTGGGGGGCTGTAAAGTGAAGTGTCCTCCTCATCGTGCTTGCACCATTCTGTTAGCCATCTCATCATGGCGATTGTTTGTATGGTTCTATGTCATATACCCTCGTAATTGATATAACTAGCGGCTTGAAGTTTCACAAGGGTTCATTGTCACCAGCTCGTTTCGACCAGCGCAATATCCTTGAATCCTTTTCTTGCGATCTTATCTCCGTCTACTTACATGGCTTCCCCTTGCATTTCCTTAGCTCAACTTCCTTCGTAACTCCCTATTACTTTTCGATCGCCCCATTGTCGGGTGTCATAATTCCTCCAATACCTTAGTCAGTCCTTGTGCTCGTACTCAAGCTTACTTGTTTCCTCCCTTAAAGGTTTTACCTTATAGTG
Organism: Lycium barbarum; assembly: GCF_019175385.1. NCBI lineage: Eukaryota > Viridiplantae > Streptophyta > Magnoliopsida > Solanales > Solanaceae > Lycium > Lycium barbarum. The sequence continues at coordinate 32,593,313 of NC_083344.1, forward strand.
TTGTATTTCATTGCCATTCTCGATAGAAATTTATGGGTATACTCGAAGTAGTGATGTGCCCAACTATCTGTCCAGCCGGAATAGTACTTTTGATTCCAATAACTGATGCTCGAGGTCCACTTGTGGCGTCATCTTTATTTTATCATCCCATATCAACGTGTCCTATAATTTCCCTTTAATTAATCCATAGCCATCATAGACGTATAATCTTTGTTATCTCTTAAATAATTTGTTCTCGTGCTTAAATTTTAGGAAACTTTTGACAGAGTTTCCCCTATATTTCTTACTATCCAAATCCTGCACCCAGCCTAGAAAATACATGCAATGCCTCAGAGGGCATATACATATGCGTAACACACCTTAGCCTCACAAGGCTCTCAATATTGAACATAAATGTAAAGATGACGAAACATACCTCATGCGTCAGAATTCAGAATATAATTGAACTTTTATCAATCGTCCTTGTATATTTCCCTGGTCACTTTCTCTTCCATTCATAGGCTATACATTTCAATAATACTTGCAATATTCTTACCATATCTGACTTATAATCCTTTTTACCATTACTTGCCTCTGTACTGATTCTTTTAGCTTCTGTCATCTCTGTAATCCCCATATCGTCATCCTCTTCCTCTGTCAACACCATTCTTCCGCTGAAATTAAGGGTTAGTACAAGGAATTTCATTTCCTATGACTTGGCTCTCATCGCACGATCAAAGATAGAAAGAAAGATAACATCCTAAATGTCCTGTAGCTTCATATTTATAGATGTGGTGCACAACACGCCGATAAACAAGACTCCACTAGACACAGTTGGTGTAAATTAGTTCATACGTTACTTGATGAAAAGCCCCCGTAACCGTAAGCTAAGGTGGGCCCCACATTTTGGGGTTTTATAAAGGACATATGAAAAGTTATAAGAGTAGTAAACGGGAAGTTGAGAAAGTCTTAAGAAGGACCCTTAAGCTAAATGTGAGCATAAGCCCTCTAAAAGGATGATTTACGGATACGGTTTCGGATGATCTGACTTGCGGAAGCCAAAACGCCATGATAAGTTTGGAATTTAGAGTTACACAAAAAATTAAAGTTGTAGATAATTGAATTAGCTTTCCAATCGTAGGTCGTGAGCCCTCACACGATGTCGGGATCAAAATTTATGACCTTGTTACTGAACGAATGCGCAAGTAGAAAATTAAGCCAGCACGAACGTGCCAGAAGGCACCGCGAACACGCTGACCAAATTTTAGGTCGGTTTGGGCAGATTCTGGAACTCTATATATGGGGGCTTACCCCCCCTTCTTCATCCAAAAGACCCAAAAACACCCCAAAAATTCTGGAAACCTCCCATAACCTCTCAACATCAAATTTTAGCCCGGATCAAGTATAATTCCCGAATTTCGGTCCAAGTAGCGTATAGTTGCGATTACAAAATCGTATAACAACGTGTTTGGCTTATTACAGGGTGGGAAAAAGTGAATATCTAGCAATATTATCAGGAGGAAGGTATGAATCGGTTATTATTAATGCTAATCTTGGTTTACTACGGGAATAGAATGATTAGGTAGTCCTATAGCGGAGTAGTTTGTTGAAAAATCGAATAAATATCATATGAGGTGTATTATGGAGTACGTTGATGTTTGTGATGTTGTTGTTGTTGTTGTTGTTGTTGTTTTTGTTGTTATTGGTTGTTGGTAATTGTGATTTCGGGCTAGAGATATAAACAGGGGAGATGCTACCGAAATTTCGGCAGATCCTAGAAAGAGTCAGTTCAAAGGCTTAGGATAAACATTTAGTAATGATCCTAACGATAGTATGAATTCCCTTGATTGTAGATTTGTGAGTTGGTGAAGTAGAAGTTCAGAAAATAGATAAGCTTCAAGGTATGTAAAGTTATCCCTTCCCTCTTTTTGGCATGAATTACATAAAGTGAGCGAACGACGTACATACATGACTCCAATGAACTCTAGTTCTCAGTGGTACTTGACATGACAGTTGTCTTTGATTCTCAAGTGTTGGTTCATTCTAATTATTCTATCAAGTCGCAAATGATGATTAAGTTTATACATCATTGCTCCTAATATTTTATGCATACACATTATTATGGCCTCATTTCACCGAGTCCCTCACTAGAGGGCCGGGTACGGTATATATATGATTATTTCACCGAGTCCCTCACTAGAGGGCCGGGTACGGTATATATATGACTTCATTCACCGAGTCCCATAATGGGCCGGGTACGGTATATTATATATATGCATGACTCTCATCTCATAAGGCATAGATGCATTGGTATCCTTGATTGTCATACTTGCCTCCTGTCATCTTTTACTCAATCATGATCTTCTTTATTGTACTTCATGCTTTACATACTCAGTACATTTTTCGTACTGACCCCCTTTCTTCGGGGGCTGCGTTTCATGCCCGCAGGTACAGACACTCAGTTCGGTGATCCTCTGGTCTAGGACTTCTGCTCAGATGCTTGGAGAGCTCTATTGTTCCGGAGCTTGAGTCATTTTGGTACAGATCCTTTGATATAGGCTTTGTTATACTCGTAAAGGTCTGTAGACATGTGTGGGTTATGTATATGGTTTGGTCAGCTATACAAATGTAGTTCGTTTTGGATATTCCCGTGTATATTGGCAGCCTTGTTGGCTTGCGTATTTTGTTATGTTTGGTTAACTGTGTCTCCTCAGGAGACGGGTTCATTCTGATATATAGCATTATGAGTGGACAACATGTTTTTACATATTTCCACATTGTCCTTAGTAACAGTCTGATTATATCTAACAGGTTTGTATATGAGTGTCCAACTCGGGCACTAGTCATAGCCCATCGGTTTGGGTCGTGACAGACAGCTCCCATACTACCTGAGTCCACTACTCGAACTTCTAGGCTAGCTAACTGCTGGAGCTCACAAGCAATCTCTCTTTTCTCTGGCTGAACATCGCATAAACTTCATATGGATCTACGGCTAAAAGCATCAGCCACAACATTTTCTTTCCCGGGATGATACAGGATGTCAACATCATAGTCTTTCAACAACAACAACTATCGCCGTTGCCGTAAATTCAATTCTCTCTGTTTGAAGATATACTGAAGGCTCTTATGATATGTATAAATATCAATGTGGACGCCATACAAATAATGGCTCCACATATTCAATGCATGAATTACTGTAGCAAATTCAAGATCATGGGTCGGATAGTTTTTCTCATGTTTCCGTAACTGTCTTGAAGCATACGCAATCACCTTACAATGTTGCATCAACACACAACCTAGCCCAACGCCTGAAGCATCACAGTAGACAACATAACCTTCCGATCCCTGTGGAAGTGTCAGGACTGTGGTAGAAGTTAATCTATCCTTTAACTCTTGGAAACTATGTTCACAAGCATCTGTCCAATGAAATTTGGTTGATTTCTGGGTCAGCTTCGTTAATGGTGTTGAAATGGAAGAAAATACTACCACAAACCTCCTATAATAACCTGCCAATCCCAGAAAGCTACGGACTTCCGTAGGTGTTGTAGGTCTTGGCCAAGTCTTCACGGCCTCAATATTTTGAACATCTACTCGAATGCCATCAGCTGAGATAATGTGGCCCAGAAAAGTCACAGAAGTTAGCCAAAAATTGCATTTTGAAAATTTTGCATACAATTCTCGAGTCCGTAGAATTCCAAGGAAAATACGCAGGTGATTTGCACGCTCCGTTTCTGACCGAGAATATACCAAGATATTATCGATGCACACGATCACGAATAGGTCTAGAAAGGGCCTGAATACATTATTCATCAGATTCATAAACACCACCGAAGCAATAGTCAACCCAAATGACATCACCCGAAACTCATAATGGTCGTATCTTGTTCTGAAAGTTGTTTTTGGAATATTTTCTTCTCTAACTCTCACTTGGTGATTCCCTGATCTTAGATCAATTTTGGAAAACCATTTGGCACCCTGTAATTGGTCAAACAAATCTCGATCCTTGGAAACGGATAACTGCTCTTTATTGTCACCTTGTTCAGCTGCCTATAGTCAATGCACATCCGTAAGGAACCCTCTTTCTTTCTCACAAATAGGACAGGTGCTCCCCACGGTGATGAACTGGGCCTAATGAATCCTTTCTCAAGCAAATCCTTTAATTGCGCTTCAGCTCTTTCAATTCCATAAGAGAAATTCGGTAAGCGGGAATAAATATAGGCTTGGTGTCCGGCAACACATCAATAGCAAATCAATTTCTCTTTCTGGATGAAGGCCTGGAAGTTCATCGGGAAATACATCCGGAAATTCATTTACTATCGGGACAGATTGAAAAGTCGGCGACTTTGCTTCGGTGTCATGAACTCGGACCAGATGATAAATATAGCCTTTAGCGATCATCTTCCTCGCCTTGAGGTAGGAAATAAACCTACCCCTCGTGGACGCTGTATTACCTTTCCATTCAAGTACGGGTTCTCCCGAGAATTGGAATCGAACCATTTTCGTTCTACAATCAACATTGGCATAGTAAGAAGCCAACCAATCCATGCCCATGATAACATCAAAGTCTACCATTTTTAACTCATGTAAGTCAAACATAGTACGATGGTCACAAATCACAACTACACAATTTCTATATACTCGACTACCTATTACCGGTTCACCAACGGATGTAGCTACCTGAAAAGGTTTGATCGACTCCGGTTTGGCCCCAAATCGACCTGCAATATATGGAGTAACATATGACAACGTGGAGCCCGGATATACCAAAGCATACACATCATGAGAAAATACCGATAATATACATATGACGACATCGGGGAAGACTCAAGATTCATGTCGCCCCGCCAATGCATAAATACGGTGTTGGGGACCACTAGAACTGGGGGCTCTCCCTCTGCCTCTAGCATGGCTGACTGGCACATATGAACCTGGCGCCATAGGGTGTATAGATGATGATGACCCAACTGCCGACCCTGAAGGCTGGGCCCTACCCCTGCTACCAACCGAGGGGCAATCACGCATAATATGGCCTGGCCGACCCCATGCATAACAAACCTCTGAACCTAGTTGACACTGGCCCTAATGTAACTTTCCACACTAGAAACATTGTGGTACAGGTGGCCTCGCCTGACCCGAATCGTCTATGAATTGAGAACCTGAAGCCTTGAAACTCTGACTCGGCCCGAAATAAGTAGATCTATCAAATCTCTGGCCTATAATCCGTGGAGGCTCAGTAGTCATGGAATGGCTTGAATGCCTAGAAAACTGCTATCTTTGCCCGCCTCTAAACTCACTCGTCGGACCCGAAGATCTAGCCCTCTTGCTATACCCACTGTCATGCTCACGCTCACTTCTTTGCTGTTGTTGGCTTTCCTCCAAATTTTGGGCATGGGCTTGAATGCGTGAAATATCCATGTTGTCCTGAAGGGACGCAGTCAAGCACCTATCCATCAAATGTGGCCCTAGGCCTCTCACAAATCGGTGCACTCGGTCACTCATATTCGCTACCATGGCTGGAGCATACCTAGCCAAAGAATTGAAGAGGAGACTATACTCTAAGGCACTCATACTTCCTTGTCTAAGATTCAAGAACTTATCGGCACTAGCCCGCCGAACCTCTAGAGGTAAGTAATGTCGGAGGAAGGCATCCACAAATTCTTGCCATACCGGGGGAGGTGCATTGACTCCCCAGGAAGCCATCCAAATCGTATACCAATGAACCGCTGTTACACCTCGGAATTTTTTTCGTGAGCCAACAAAGAACAGACCAACGAAGGGCATGAGTGTGTGATGTTTTGCTAAGTAGTGAATGACTATTTATGAACTTTGGAAATAAGAAAGTTGCAGAATTTCATTTCAGCCCAGTGGTAGTAAAATGGAATACGACCCGTAAAGTGATTTACGGACCATAAAGTGCCATCGTCCTTCAATATTCCAAAATTTCAACTTTCTGTCAAATGCATCAAATGGTTAAACACGACTTGGAATACAGACCGTAAATTGAAATACGACCCGTAAACTGAGTCGTAAAGTGCCATGATCTTCAGCCTACCTTTCTGGTTTTGATATGCTTAAATACGGTCATGGAGGACGGACCGTAAACCAGTATATGACCCGTAAAGTAGGGTTTACGACCACTGTACACCCCGACTGTTGCTCATTAAAAATCAAATTTTGAGTTATTAAAAAGGGACCCTAAGCTCATTTTATTTCATTTCTCACCTACACGGTTCAAGAGCTATCTAGAGTGATCCAAAACACTTCATCCACAAGAATTTAAGAGAATCAAAGGGAGATCAAGATCAACCACATTAAATCCATCAAACAAAGTGTGTGAAACTCAAGTGAAGTTCATCCAACCAAGAAGTTCCAAAAAGAGGTGAAGTAGGGTTTTAGTGCTAAAGGAAGAACTCCACTCTAGGCTTGTTCCATCACCATCCAAGGTAAGTTTCATGACTTTATCATGTTTTTTAAGGTATTGGAAAGCCAAGATGCTTGAATTGTAGAAAGACATGGAAAATGGGTCTTAAATGGGAGAATAGTGCCATAATTGAATGGTAGTTGAATGGAATCATAAATGTTGATGTGCCATGATTATGAATATGTTGTAAATGATGTTTAGACCAGGAAGTGAGCATTATATATGAGAGAACGCGATAACGAACTATAACTATAAATGTGGAGAAAATGGAGAAAAATGGTGGATTTTGCTCAACATATATGAATGACGATTGTTGATATGATATTGTGAAGTGTTGTTGTAAATGTTTAGGAGTTGAAATAGAACGTGGGAAAAGTAGTGGAAACAAAGTAAATTCTGCTCAATTTTCCAACAAATAACAATACGTTCTCATAACCGATTAACTAACGTTAATGCGAATTCTCTCGTGAAGGTAGCGACGTGATATTGGAGGAGAACACGTGAACGATAGCTCAGTTAAACGCCAAAGGTATGCGAGGCTAGTCCTTTCTTTCTATGGCATGAATCCCATGATATGATTCTTCGTCCTTTCCATGATCCTCCTATAATCCGGAAAGCCAAGAGCCTAAGATCATGAATAGCTACATGAGTCAAGAGATATGATATGACGTTCTCATAAGGTAAATGATGTCGTTCCTTGTATACACTACCCTTATGTACAAATCCCTTCAAGGTGAGGCGGAATGTTCATAAAATGTTCATAATGGAATCGAGGGTTCACGACCTTACGTCACCTCGATTAAATATAGTTATTCTAGAGGCCTTATGCATGTACGATGATAAGCATATTTTGATAAGCATATTATTATAAGTATTTTATGATGAGCATGTTATAATCATATTACACCGGGCCTAGTTGGCCGGGCAGGCACCGCGAAAGCGGGCAGCTTATATGAAACACCATAGCCAGTTGGCATGGGCAGACACCACTAGTGGGCGGCATGAGATGGTACCCCGGACGCGGGAGGCATGGACGCGGGCTAATGTTACTGATTATCACACCGCACCTATATGGTCGGGCAGTTTATATATATATGATATGCATACATGAGATGATGATAAGCTTAAAGGTAAGTCAGCATGCATTACTTTTCATGATATTCCCAGTCTGGTATAGTTGCTCCATACTTGATGCCTCCCTTATTTCCTTGATGTATTATTATTGTTCATGCCTCTCATACTCAGTACAATATTCGTACTGACGTCCGTTTTCATTCGACGCTGTGTTCATGCCCACAGGTAGACAGGGAGGTGAGCTCGATCCAGATTCTTAATAGCTGCCAGCTGATTGCGAGCACTCAGTTGTCCGGAGGTGCTCATGATTATTCTCTTGGTATATGTATATTTTGGGCATGGTGGAGTCTTGTTCCACCTATATGTATAGTATGTCAGTAGAGGCTCGTAGATGCGCAGTGTGGGTAGATGGTCTCACGAGAGGATTTTATGTATATGTATATATTAATTTGATGGCCGAGAGGCTTATGTATATAAAAGTATTTTTATGTTCTCAATTGAAAAGATGATGTTTTTATGTCCTAAGCATGAGTTGATAAAAGAGCATTAAATGGGTAAGGTGAGTAGCAGGACGAGTGGTGCTTGGTGGCTAGCCTCAGGTACCTGTCACGACCCCTAGCTGGGTCGTGACAAAAGTGGTATCAGAGCAGTTCGTCCTAGGAAGTGTTTACGAGCCGTGTATAGTAAAGTCTTGTTTGTGGTGTGGAGCGTGCCACATCAATAAACAGGAGGCTACAGGGCATTTAGGAAAATGATCGTCTTTCTTTTTATGAGATCGTGCGATAGAGCCATGTATAAGATTTTATCCTCCCTAAAAGTGTGTTGTGATTTCAGAATGCCGCCAAAGGGAAAAGTTACAGCCGCCCAGAAGGGCAAAGCCACGACGAAAATACGGGCAGAAAGAGAGCCTCTGATGAATGTAGAAGAGGGTGAATCACAAAAGGAGGCCTCGCCCAACATAGAAGTGCAAGGAGGAGCCTCCGCTCCAATTCCTCCACCTGTCGCTTTGGGTCAGCAGGTGACTGAAGCTATTCGTCTATTGATGCAATTGGTAGCCGCACAGGCACAACGACAGAATACGGGCCCGAGTGATCGTTCAGCTAGTACAAGAGCCCGTGATTTTATGACGCTAAATCCCCCGGAATTGTTTGGGTCGAAGCCGGATGAAGACCCGCAAAACTTCATTGATGAAATGTTGAGGACCTTAAAGATTATTCATGCCTCCGAGACCGAGTCCGTGGAGTTAGCCTCTTATAGACTCCGCGATGTGGCGGTATTATGGTACAATAATTGGATAGCATCGAGGACAGAAAATGCACCTCCTCCCGTTTGGCAAGAATTTGTTAACGCTTTTATTCGCCATTATTTTCCACCGGAGGTCCACTGAGCTAGAGCGGACAGGTTCCTGAATCTAAAGCAAGGAAGCATGAGTGCTCGGGAATATAGCTTGCTATTTAATTCTCTGGCCAGGTATGCCCCTACTATGGTGACCGACATGGGGGATCGAGTGCACAAGTTTGTGAGTGGTTTGGGACCACATCTGTTCAAAGATTGTTTGACAGTTTCATTGCAAGATGGGATGGACCTTTCCCGTATACAGGCCCATGCTCAGAATCTTGAGGAACGACAACAGCTGCCGAGGAGTGATCGTGATATTAACCGACGGCAAGGTAAGAGGACTAGGTCTATGGGAGCAAGTAGCGAGTATGGAGGGGGGTCGAGACAGATGTATTCTAAGCACTCGGGACAATCAGTAACTAGTGCGCCTTCCAGATTTTCAGACAGAGGGTTTGATCATTCTTCCCGGTCAGGACAGGGCCAGAGTTCGAGGGCCTCAGATTCTCAGTTTAGGGGAGATTTTAGTCAAAGGAGACCTCCGGTACCGCGGTGCAGCCAATGTGGTAGATTACATTCCGAACGATGTTATCGGGGTATGGATGCTTGCTATGCTTGTGGTCAGACTGGGCACATGATGAGGGATTGCCCATCGGTGAGAGATAGGGTTGGGGCTCAGCCCACAGGTTCAGCAGCGGGATCTTCTTCAGTATGCCCTACAGTACAGACTCCTCAGACGTCGGCAGGTAGAGGCAGAGGCAGAGGGGGAGCATCTACTTCAGGTGTTGTTCAGCCCTGCGTATATGCTTTGGCTGGGCGACAGGATCTTGAGTCCTCCCCAAATGTTGTCACAGGTACATTGACTATATTTTCCCGTGATGTGTATGCTTTGATCGATCTGGGTTCTACTTTCTCGTATGTTACTCCATATGTTGCTGATTGTATTGGGGTGAAACCCGAGCCAATTAAACTTTTCGAGGTATTCACTCCGGTTGGTGATTCCGTGATAGCGAGGAAAGTGTGTAAGAGTGGTGTCGTTGTGATATGTGATCTCCAGACCAAAGCCGATTTGATTGAGCTTGAAATGGTAGATTTCGATGTAATCATGGGCATGGATTGGCTGGCTTCATGCTATGCAAATGTTGATTGCCGATTGAAGGTGGTTCGATTCCAATTTCCTGGAGAGCCCATACTTGAATGGAAGGGGAATACGGCATCCCCAAAGGTTAGGTTTATTTCCTACCTCAAGGCAAGGAAGATGATAGCCAAGGGATATATTTATCATTTAGTTCGAGTTCAGGATACAGAAGCAAAACCGCCAGCTTTCCAATCTGTTCCGGTAGTGAATGAATTTCCGGATGTATTTCCAGACGAACTCCCAGGTCTTCCACCAGAAAGAGAGATTGATTTCGCTATCGATGTATTACCGGACACCGAGCCAATTTCTATTCCTCCGTATCGAATGGCTCCGGCAGAATTGAAAGAGCTAAAGGCACAGTTGAAAGATTTGCTTGAAAAGGGGTTTATAAGGCCCAGTTCATCACCTTGGGGAGCACCAGTTTTGTTCGTGAGAAAGAAAGATAGTTCCCTACGAATGTGCATTGACTATAGACAATTGAACAAAGTGACGATAAAGAACAAATATCCTCTTCCAAGGATTGATGATTTATTCGATGAGCTGCAAGGTGCTAAGTGGTTTTCTAAAATAGATTTAAGGTCGGGTTATCATCAAGTGAGAGTTAGAGAAGCAGATATTCCCAAAGCAGCTTTTCGAACGAGATATGGCTACTATGAATTCCGAGTAATGTCATTCGGGTGGACTAATGCTCCGGCTGTATTTATGAATTTAACGAACAACATATTCATGCCTCTCTTGGATCTATTTGTGATAGTATTTATCGATGATATTCTGGTGTATTCTCGCACAGAATCAGAACATGCAAACAATTTGAGAATTGTACTTGTCATTCTTCGAGCCCGAGAATTGTATGCAAAATTTTCAAAGTGCGAGTTCTGGCTGAATTCTGTAACATTCTTGGGCCATATTATTTCAGATGATGGTATCCGAGTCGACGCTCAGAAAATTGAAGCGGTGAAGACTTGGCCAAGGCCTACGACGCCCACGGATGTCCGTAGTTTTCTGGGTTTGGCAGGCTATTATCGAAGGTTCGTAGAGGGCTTTTCATCCATTTCAGCCCCATTGACGAAGCTAACCCAGAAGTCGGCAAAGTTTCAATGGGTTGATGCCTGTGAGCGCAGTTTTCAAGAGTTGAAAGACAGGTTGACCTCAGCTCCGATCTTAACACTCCCAGAAGGGTCAGATGGCTATGTGGTATACTGTGATGCTTCCGGTGTGGGACTAGGATATGTATTGATGCAGCACGGGAAAGTTATTGCATATGCTTCGAGGCAATTGCAGAGACATGAGAAGAATTACCCCACTCATGATCTTGAATTGGCTGCGGTCATCCATGCGTTAAAGATATGGAGACATTACTTATATGGTGTGAATGTGGACATCTATACAGATCACAAAAGTCTTCCGTACATCTTCAAGCAAAAAGAGTTGAACCTGCGACAGAGGCGGTGGTTAGAATTATTAAAAGATTATGATGTTAACATTTTATACCACCCCGGGAAGGCGAATGTAGTAGCTGATGTACTTAGCCGCCGATCAATGGGCAGCTTATGTGTAATCCCTCCGGAAAGAAAAGAGATGGTTCAAGAACTTCACCGATTAGCAACTTTGGGAGTGCGTATAATTGATTCGGGCGATACCGGGATTAGTATAAATGATTCCACGATTTCGTCCTTGGATATGGAAGTGAAAGAACGGCAATGCGAAGATCCGCAGTTATGTCGTTATAGAGACACATCTCATGGGGAAGAAAAGTCTCCGTTTAAAGTTTCTACGGATGGAATTCTTAGGTACCGAGGCAGGTTATGTGTGCCGAATGCGGCGGATTTGCGCCGACGAATTCTAGAAGAAGCACATTGCTCTCGATATTCTATTCACCCAGGTGCAACCAAAATGTATCATGATCTCAAGATGATGTACTGGTGGGGCGGCATGAAAAGGGACATAGCAAAATTCGTGACACAATGTCCAAATTGCCAACAGGTAAAAACTGAACACCAGAAGCCGGGAGGCTTGTTGCAAGCGATGGAAATCCCTACCTAGAAATGGGAAGTGATCAACATGGATTTCGTCATGGGATTACCCCGTTCCCGTGGCAGGTATGACTCTATATGGGAAGCAGTCCATTTTCTTCCAGTCAAGACCACGTACTCAGCAGGAGACTATGCAAGGTTGTATCTCAAAGAAATTGTGCGACTTCATGGTATCCCATTATCTATTATCACAGATAGAGGAGCACAGTTTACAGCTAAGTTCTGGAAGTCTTTTCAAGAAGGTTTGGGCACGCAAGTGAAGTTTAGCACGACATTTCATCCGCAAACTGATGGGCAGGCCGAGCATACCATTCAAACCTTGGAAGATATGTTATGAGCATGTGTGCTGGATTTTGGCGAAAGTTGGGAAGATCATTTACCCCTTATTGAATTCGCATACAACAATAGCTACCATTCTAGCATACAAATGGCTCCATATGAAGCCTTATATGGGAGGAAATGTAGGTCTCCAATTGGATGTTTCGAAATAGGAGAAGTACAATTAGTGGGCCCTGAATTGGTCCAACAAGCAATAGAAAAAGTCAAGGTGATCCAAGATCGGTTGTTGACAGCCCAAAGTCGCCAAAAGTCCTATGCAGACAACCGCCGACGAGACTTGGAATTTCAAGCCGATGATTGCGTGTTCTTGAAAGTGTCGCCAATGAAAGGGGTGATGAGATTTGGTAAGAGAGGGAAGCTAAGTCCCAGATACATTGGACCCTACAAAATCATCCGCAAGGTGGGTCAGGTAGCCTATGAATTGGATTTGCCTTCGGAGCTTGATTCAGTCCACCCAGTTTTCCACGTTTCTATGCTCCGCAAGTGTATAGGAGACCCCAGAACGGCTTACCTATGAAGAGGTGCCTATTTCTATTTTAGATAGGCAGGTGCAGAGACTCCGAAATAAAGAGGTAGCTTCAGTTAAAGTCTTATGGCGGAGTAACAATCGGGAAGAAATGACTTGGGAAGCAGAAGAGAGCATGAAGTCCAAGTACCTACACTTATTCCAACCCCCGGGAGAGATCCAAGACGAAACGCCGACGATATGAGGTATGTACGCTTCATTTTTATGCTTTTGGTCGTGTGTGGCCATGGATATGTTGATATTGTGATGTAGCCCTGTGAGGCGATGATATTATGGGTTGTTATGACAGGCTGGTAGTGTCAAATTACAGGGGAAACTCTGGCGAAATTTTCGTAGAATTCCGAGTGTTTAACATTCGAGGACGAATGTTCATAAAAGGGGGGAAGAGTGTTACACCTCGGAAATTTTTTCGTGAGCCAACAATGAATAAATAAACGAAGGGCATGAGTGTGTGATGTTTTGCTAAGTAGCGAATGACTACTTATGAACTTTGGAAATAAGAAAGTTGCAGAATTTCATTTCAGCCCAGTGGTCGTAAAATGGAATACAGCCCGTAAAGTGATTTACGGACCATAAAGTACCATCGTCCTTAAACATTCCAAAATTTCAAATTTCTATGAAATGCATCAAATGGTTAAACACGACTTGGAATACGGACCGTAAATTGAAATACGGCCCGTAAACTGGGTCATAAACTGCCATGATCTTCAGCCTACCTTTCTGGATTTGATATGATTAAATACGATCGTGGAGGACGGACCGTAAACCAGTATTCGGCCCGTAAAGTGGGGTTTACGACCACTGTACACCCCGACTGTTGCTCATTAAAAATCAGATTTTGAGTTATTAAAAAGGGACCCTAAGCTCATTTTATTTCATTTCTCACCTACACGGTTCAAGAACTCTCTAGAGTGATCCAAAACACTTCATCCACAAGAATTTAAGAGAATCAAAGGGAGATCAAGATCAACCACATTAAATCCATGAAACAAAGTGTGTGAAACTCAAGTGAAGTTCATCCAACCAAGAAGTTCCAAAAAGAGGTGAAGTAGGGTTTTAGTGCTAAAGGAAGAACTCCACTCTAGGCTTGTTCCACGACCATCCAAGGTAAGTTTCATGACTTTATCATGTTGTTTAAGGTATTGGAAAGCCAAGATGCTTGAATTGTAGAAAGATATGGAAAATGGGTCTTAAATGGGAGAATAGTGCCATAATTGAATGGTAGTTGAATAGAATCATAAATGTTGATGTGCCATGATTATGAATATGTTGTAAACGATGTTTAGACCAGGAAGTGAGCATTATATATGAGAGAACGCGATAACGAACTATAACCATAAATGTGGAGAAAATGGAGAAAAATGGTGGATTTTGCTCAACGTATATGAATGACGATTGTTGATACGATATTGTGAAGTGTTGTTGTAAATGTTTAGGAGTTGAAATAGAACGTGGGAAAAGTAGTAGAAACAAAGGAAATGCTGCTCAATTTTTCCTAGAAATAACGATATGTTCTCATAACCGATTAACTAACGTTAATGCGAATTCTCTCGTGAAGGTAGCGACGTGATATTGGAGGAGAACACGTGAATGAAAGCTCAGTTAAACGCCAAAGGTATGTGAGGCTAGTCCTTTCTTTCTATGGCATGAATCCCATGATATGAGTCTTCTTCCTTTCCATGATCCTCCTATAATCCGGAAAGCCAAGAGCCTTAGATCATGAATAGCTACATGAGAAAGAAGATATGATATGGCGTTCTCATAAGGTAAATGATGTCGTTCCTTGTATACACTCACCTTATGTACAAATCCCTTCAAGGTGAGGCGGAATATTCATAAAATGTTCATAATGGAATCGAGGGTTCACGACCTTATGTCACCTCGATAAAATATAGTTATTCTAGAGGCCTTATGCATGTACGATGATAAGCATATTTTGATAAGCATATTATTATAAGTATTTTATTATGAGCATGTTACAATCATATTACACCGCCTAGTTGGCCGGGCAGGCACCGCGAAAGCGGGCAGCTTATACAATACACCATAGCCAGTTGGCATGGGCAGACACCACTAGTGGGCCGCATGAGATGGTACCCCGGATGCGGGAGGCCTGGACGCGGGCTAATGTTACTGATTATCACACCGCACCTATATGGTCGGGCAGTTTATATATATGCATACATGAGATGATGATAAGCTTAAAGTTAAGTCAGCATGCATTACTTTTCATGATATTCCCTGTCAGGTACAGTTGCTCCATACTTGATGCCTCCCTTATTTCCTTGATGTATTATTATTGTTCATGCCTCTCATACTCAGTACAATATTCGTACTAACGTCCATTTTCTTTCGACGCTGTGTTCATGCCCACAGGTAGACAGGGAGGTGAGCTCGATCCAGATTCTTAGTAGCTGCCAGCTGATTGCGAGCACTCCGTTGTCCGGAGGTGCTCATGATTATTCTCTTGGTATATGTATATTTTGGGCATGGTGGAGTCTTGTTCCACCTATATGTATAGTATGTCAGTAGAGGCTCGTAGATGCGCAGTGTGGGTAGATGGTCTCACGAGAGGCTTTTATGTATATATATATATATATTAATTTGATGGTCGAGAGGCTTATGTATATAAAAGTATTTTTATGTTCTCAAATGAAAAGATGATTTTATTATGTCCTAAGCATGAGTTGATAAAAGAGCATTAAATGGGTAAGGTGAGTAGCAGGACGAGTGGTGCTCGGTGGCTAGCCCTGGGTACCCGTCACGGCCCCTAGCTGGGTCGTGACAACCGCGAAGTCCCGGAGGCTATAGGATGCTAACTCTATCGATTTAATGTCTAAAGCATGCATTAAACGAAGTGTCCGCAACATCCCATTAATAAAGTTTTGAGTGTCCTCATCCGGCTTTGACTCGAAGAATTCTTGAGGGTTCAAGCTAATAAAATTGTGGGCCCTTGCACTAACAGCCCTATCACCTTGACCTGTACCTTACCGCCGAGTCTGAGCGGCAACCTACTGAGTAAGTAGATGAATGGCCTCTTTCACATCTTGGCTTGAAGTGTCCAGTGAAGGAGCTAGAGTTGGGGCTGAGGCTTCCTCATGCTCCTCGGAAATAGGCACGGAGTGGGAGGACTGAGATTGAGCCACATTTTGAGACTCGCCTTCCTCTATATCCGTTGGCGGTACCCTTTCAGCCTGCTTTTCTGCCACTGTCTTGCCCTTTTAGGCTGCCGTAGCTTTTCTCTTTACAGGCATTTCTGAAATACATAATACACGGTTAGGGAAAGAGGAATCCTTATATCATGGCTCTATCGCACGATCTTATGAAGAAAGAAGGTCATTCATTCCTAAAATGCCCGCAACCTCCTATTTATAAGTGTAGCGCGTAACAAACCCATAAACAAGACTCTACTGGATACGACTCGTAGACACACCCTAGGACGCAACTGCTCTGATACCACTTTTTTCACGACCCGATCGGAGGACCATGACGGGCACCCAGTGCTAACCCACCTGGGCACCTCTTATCGTACTCTCATATTCACATCTAGGTGAGCCATATGGCTTACTCATAATTTACACACATCAATAGTACTAATCTCATTGGGCAACAACACATTATTAACATCATCAACAACTATGCCCATATCCATATACACAAGCCGACGAGGCTATCAAAATAATATACAAAATATAAGCCGACAAGGCTGCAAGACATCTAACCATACACAACTGTCTACCAGACTCTAAGAAGATTATGTAACATCATATAGGCGGGATAGGACCCCGCCATGCCCATATGTACGTACACAAAAGAATAATACCCAAAAGCTGTAGCTCCGGATGAAATGGAGCTCCTCTATGCAATCTCCGAACAAGAAGTCTATGGGTCGAGTCTATCTCTCTGTCCACCTGCGGGCATGACGCAGAAAAGGACATCAATACGAATAATGTACTGAGTATGTAAAGAATAGGCAACATCATAATATAAGCATAAGATATAGCATAAGGAGTAGCATAGGAAATAACATAAGATCGAAGAATCAGGAGGTAATAGAACCATTTGTACCTCTATTGGCCATCATCATATTTACTTACTTATGCATATATACGTACATATACATATTCGTATTCGTATTTATACCATACCCGACCACAAAGGTTCGGTGTTTCACATACCTGGCTATGACGAGGCTCGGTGATTATGCATACCTGGCCCGACCAAGACTCAGTGTTATACACGTTCTCAACATTATCATCGTCATCATCATTTTCATTATATCCTTCCTTAGAGAATCAACTATCATAGGATAGGACCAATGGTATCATGAGATTTATTAAGGATCATGAGCCTTAGCGATTCTAGGAATGAAGTCATTTGGAAGACACTATAGAACTCGTATGAAGGTATTTAGCAATGGGACCATGCCTTAATGAAAGAAGGGTAAGCCTTACATACCTTTGTATCTCTTCACTCTATCGTCTAATCGTGTGCCTCTAAAGCTTGCGATTCTACCTTCAAGGGAATTCGTACTAAGATTAGATAATTGAAGACATACTTAAGCTGAAGCTAGAGCGACTAAGAGCTAACAAAAATTGGGAAATATCCCCATTTTTTCAACCACTTTCTCCAACTATAACCATTCCCAACCATCAACAACAACCCCATAATACCCTAATCAATAACCTCTTTTAAGCTAAGTATTATTCAATTCTCACAATTCCCCTTCTAGGGTATCCATAACCATAATTATAATACAAAATCATATTTATTCCTCTCATAACATTTCCTCAATGTCATTAGCACCATCTATAACGAGACTAGATTCATCTCACACTAAGATTCACATTAACTTACTACCCAACATACCATTATTTCCATATTTAAGCTCATATTCCACTTTCTTCCATAATCCAAGTCTTTTAACCACTCAATATTCTCAATAGCACGAAATAAACATAAAACTCACCTTTATCACTTAGGAACAAGCCTTGAGTCAATCTACTCCATTAGAATGAAATCCCCCACTTGAATACCAAAGAAATTCTTACTTTTCACAAACCCTAATAGGCTTCCTAGTACATGAATCTCTTAAACTTTGCTTTTAATCTTGGTTTCTTGGTTTGGATTTGTTGTAGAAATAGAGGGAGGTTTTTAGAGAGTTCTAGAGAGATGTAGGATCTGTTTTTGGGAGAATAATGGAATAAAAACGTGGGATCTTATATTTATAATCAGTGCTGGAAAATTCCAGATTCGCGAGTTATCGAGCAGAGTCGACGGTCCGGCGATATGCCCTATCGAACTGCCGCCTAAGATGCCTGATTGCATAACCCTGTCAACGGTGCCAGACGACCGCTCGTCGACGTCGATGGTCGTCCTTTGGGCCATCGACGGTGACTAGTTTCAGCAGTTTTTTTCTGAACTGCTCCGTTTTGCTCCAATTCGATTCATTTCACTTCTAATTCCCTCGTAATGTCAAGAATGCATACTTATACTCCTATACACATCCAAGGTAAAATATCTCATGTCCAAAACTTTGGTGCGGATTACCGAACCGAAGGTACATACCGCCAATAAGCCAAAATCTCCTTCCAACAAACAGAAGGTGTAACAAGTTTATCACAAGAATTCATTGTTTATTGCCTGCTCATAATCCAAAGTTATTTGTTTCATTGGAAGACTATTTCTTACTATATATAAAAAAGACCAGTTTTAAGAAAAAATCCTATTAAGTGTTAGTTCACACAATTCCAAACCGATTTTTTAAAGTGTTTTTAGGCGACTTACCTAAATAGTATGTATTTCCTAATTCTAACATTCATAGGGTTCCAATAGTATGTGAGTGTTTTTACAAATACATTTTGTACAAATAAGTAACACAAAAGGAGCAAAGTTTAGGCTGGTGGGCCTACCTAGGCCCACCAGTTGGCAATTTTTTCCCATAGCTGGGCCTTCACCATTTTTACCATGGTTGGGCCTTCATAGCAAATATTAGCTTCCCTTACATATTTTCTCGAAAGCGGACTCGATCAAATAAGTGAGTCCCAGTTGGTTTTATGCAGGAAGAGATCGCCCAAGTAGCCCGTATTGAATCAAATAGACATAGAAAGGACGTAAAGATTAGTATCCTACTTAGGTATTTAAATTAAAGCATTTAATCCATGTTTAAACCAGAAAACTACAATAATCAAGCAAAGGTGTAAAGATTTAAAGGGAATATAGCAATTCAAGAGAAAAACTCAAGCCCAATATCAAGCAAGTCAAAGAATATTTATGGCCCAAGTTGCTTATGCCATCAGAATCGATAAATGAGCCCAAATACAGTAATAGAAATCATAGCCCAACATAAAGAACACAGAAGAGGCCCAACAGTCATAAAATGGTATAAGTCCACACAACATCAATCATTTTTAAAAAAAGAAAATAGGAAGGTATATACACTTATATACATTAAGTATACCACTTCATATACATTGGAGTGTATATGAAGCTAGATATACCTTGTATATCAAGTGGATATCTCCTATGTTTAGAGAGTTCAAAACCAGAGGAGGCAATAAGAGAGTGTAAAAGACTAAAACTCTTAACCCAAACTTCATGTAAAGGCATGAATAAAATAAGAACGCACGCACCACATCCAATATAGATTTTAACACCAAATAAAAACAAAAGTAGTCTCACACAGGTTCTCTATTTCATTTACTTGCTTCAAACTTACTCCTCATACCAAATTTAAAGTCAAGCAGTCATACTAATTGGCATACAAAGAACGAGATGAAGAGAAGACAATACTCATACTAATCAAGCATAGGCAAACCTAGTATACATGGGCCTAACATGCATTTTTTGTTGTTCTTTTCAGTAAGTAGCAAGATATAGCAATCACATTTTTTTATATACGTTCAAACAGACATTACATTAGGTGATATACTCATTTGACTTGTTAAATAGGAATGAATAGGTTTCAGTTAACAACATGATCAAACAACACATTCAGCAGGTTTATCTCATAGGGAACTTCAAATATTTTTTGCAAAGCTTCAATAGAATACTAAAGTAGGCTCAGAGATGCAGCAGATTAAACTCAAACTCCTCTTAACACATTCTAAGGCTTATGTCACTAGATTAATAGTATAACCAAGAAGTATAAGCCTTATACCTTGGCAGAAAATGATTCAGGAAGCATACAAAGGTCTTCGATACTACCTAGTTAAGCAATAGGTCATTTCAATTTCAAAATATGCAATTTCAGGTCCAATAAACAAAAGGTTTCATTTTTTTAACCCTTAAAGACATCGTGAGGACATAGTTTGATTCAAAACAAAACACAGTACAGAGGAAACAGTACAGGGCATCAAAATTTGAGTCATAAATGGCTAAGTTTAAACATTGAACAAGTATAAGCATTTGTCAAGGGTCAATCATTAATACAAGTTAGTCCAGAATCAAAGAGGTGGTTTAGTATGTTAATCTTGTTGCTAACACAGGGACTTAGGAACCAGTTCAACATGCATTTAGATTAGGGAAGTTAGGTCCAATATTCACATAGGAGCAACTATCACAACCAATCAACAATACCATTAGGCACATATCAGTCATGCTTAGCAGATTTATGCATAAAACCAAGTTCAGTTTTCACCAATGACATAACAACAGGTCACACAGACTCACATTCAGAGAATAGGCAAAGATAAGATGATTTTTAGTGCATAGATTTTGGAGGCATATAGGCATATCATTAATATAATATTTGACACTTAGTTCCACAGAGATTCCAGTTATGCAAGACATGAGGCAGAAAAAGACCAAACACTTTGGGTTGATCCAAAACAAGTTGGCATTTGACCATTAAGATGTTTAAAACCTCTTGGTGTCATTTACCTTCTTAATATATCTATTATGGACTAAACAAGGCTATAACAAGACTACACTATGTATTAAAGGGACAAACAAACAGGGATCAGATCATTATGTACTTCACAACATGTTTTAAAACTAGGCATTATTACATAAGGATTAATCTGATCAAGCTTGGTCAAGATAATGTACAAACATGCTTTGTTGAAACAAACTAACAATATAGGAACATGATTTAGTATAGGATGAATTAATCTAAATTAACACATGAGGCATATTAAAGCAAACTAGGCTAAAGCTAAATAAAAAACTAAACCGGCTAAACTAATATTGACATACAAACACATACTGTACTGCCTAAACTAAAATAACATGGCACAAGAACATATTTAGCTAAAAATTAAACTAAAACCAGCATATAAACACAATACAAACAACTAAGAAATTGAATTAAAATGCAGAAAAATAAAGGGGAAGGAGGATTACCTCTTTGATGCGCAGCCTTGAAGAGATTTGGACTTGGAAGCTTTGTTGTTCCCTCCAAATGCTCAAAAATCACACAAAAGACCACACAAACACAGAATTAAACCTTTAAAATTTGAACTTAACTGAAAGTTAAAGGTCTTAAGCAAATAATGCTAGAAACCCTAAGTATTTGATTTTGCAAGTGAAATATCAAGTACCAGGTCTGTGTAAAATGCAAATAGAGGACCCAGAAATCCCCAAATCCCCTAAACCCCAGGTTCATGATGTGGGATAAATCCCAATTTTGGGATTTCCTCCTCACAATTCAGTATTGTAGGGCTAGGATTAAATTAAAAACAACATCAACGGATCAGATTTAAGTCAACAGAAAATTGATCCGTAGGGTTCTTCATCAAGCAATCATAATTTGTGATTTCAAACATATACAAACAAATTCCATTAAGGTTTTACAGAGTTTGAACGTTTCAGCTAAGTAAAAATAAAGAAATAAAGTAAAAGAAGCAATTTAATACCGCGTTTGGGATCGATCCTAATGAGAGAGGATGGAGCCATTAATTCTTTACCTTAATAGGTCGAGCAGACGCTATGAAAAGTAGAAGCATACTGTACTTTTGCCAAAAACAGGCACGAGGACACGAGGACAATGGGTGGGGTAGTGCGGCTATGGTTTTTGTTAAAGGGAAAGGGGGAGGAGAAGGTTGGGGTGTGTTTGGTATGAAATGAAAATGAGGAGGGGTATTACCCCCTGATATGTTTGCATTTGGGCCGGGTCTAGACCAAATTGGACTGGGCCTCAGTCCTAATTTAGAATTAAAGGGGCTTTGACCGATATATATGCATATACATTGGATATACATGTATATCCGTGTATATATGCGTGTATATGCCGGATTTTGACACTTGTTTTAATTAGTAACCAAAATTTAAGAAACGACTAGTTAATTTGGACTCTTAATCATGCTTAAACAAGATCAATTAAGCAAATGAAAGTTATTTTTTCAAATATGTTTTTTTTATTGACTTAGTCTTAAGACCAGGATATTTCAATTATAGCCTCATTTGGTCCAAATTAGCCATTTTAAAGTGACTTTGGAAAAATGACCTTGATTAGTCAGACCAATGAGTTTGACCTTCTCATGCAAGGTCACACTTAAACTAAACAACAATTTAAAAGGCTAATTTTGCAATAATGACCTCAATTATGGAGATTGACTTTCAATTGGGCCATGATTGGGCTATTAATTGATTATTTCAATTACAACAATTTAATGGGCAATTTTCAGAATTAATCACAATTAAATACTTAATTAAGTATAACAAAATTCTGATAAATTGATTAAACAAGAATTGAGGGGTAAAAATGGTTACCAGATTCCTTGCATTAAACAGAGTAAAATACTTTGCAAATTGATATTTTAACAATTTAGACAATTAAGTGAATAATTGTGGTAAATTATAAAAATGTGCGAATTAATTTATAATATTTATAGAAATTATTTCACCAATTAAAATGGTAATATATTATCGGAATAATTTTTTATAAAATCATTTTGGCTACTAAAAATACAAATTTCACTCTGTTTGGTATCCGAGGTCTCTGAGTGACTAAAATAAATTACGGAAAGTCAAAAATTAGGTGTCAACAGATACCCTTCGGTGTTCGGGGATGGCTTTAAGCAACGAAATTTGACTAATCAAGATTTTTGACTGACTTGACTCTTGCTTCCTCTCATTTTTATGCAATTTTCAAATATATAGCCGGATCCTAGTTTCTAGGTTTCCTACATATCTCAGGTTTCATGAGAATTCAGGCCACTTGTAGTTCGACTCGATTATGACTTCTAAATGCAAATTAAAGCAAATTCTCGAATCTCCCGTTGATCAAACTGGGAATTACAGTGTGATTGGTAGGAGCATGACTGACTCTCTGGTATTGAGCCCACCTACATATTCCTGTTTTTGGGAATCAATTCACTTGTAGTTCGACTCGATCGGAAGAAAAGGTTATCCCTTATGCGGGAGTGCCTTTGTGTGTTCCCGTGTGTGTCCGACCGGTAGGGAAATGAAAGCAAACAAATAAGCATATAAGCAAATAATTATTCTTGTATGGCTGAGCGGGGGGAACAATCTTCCAAGTCCTGGCCGGAGAGCTTGACTCTCATGAACACCCTATCTCGACTGGCTGCATAAGAAAAAGTTTCACGTTTGCTCCGCAATCTGTCTGAATTTGATTTGATCAACCTGCTCTGTCTGACGGCTACAAATCTGCTTCCATTTGCTGAGTAACGTTGATTTTTGGTGACGAATACAGCGGTCATCTGATTGGATTTACATCGTATTTTCTTTTTAAGCGAATACTGCGGTCTCTTGACCAGTTTTACATCACTTTATCTTTTTTGAGCGAATACTGCCGTCCCCTGACCGGTTTTACCTTTTTTTGTTGTCTTGATTATATCCGGTAGCTTGTATGCGTGGACTTTTTTGGCAATTTGAATGAATGGCCCTCTCGGCATGTTCGTATGAATGGCCGTCTCAGCATGTTTGTATGAATGGCTCTCTTGGCATGTTTGTATGATTGGCCCTCTTGGCCGCAGAAAGGTAAACGTGCAATGGCCCTCGCGGTAGTACGAAGATAAACGTGCAATGGTCCTCACGGTAGTAGGAAGGTCAAAGTGCAATGGCCCTCACAGCAGTAGAAAGGTAAATGTGCAATAGCCCTCGCGACAACAAGAAGGTAAACGTGCAATGGCCCTCACGGCAGTGATGTGCCGCGAATTTGTGGCACATTCGACGCCTTTTTACTATGAATTTTAGTTGTTTTCAAGCAAGTCTGGTTCTTGTTAATATGTTTTGTTTTGTTTTAGGAAAACAATGGCCCAAAAGCAAAAAGCAAAGAACAAAGGAAAAATGGCCAGAAATGAAGAATCGACGTTCCGTCGATCAGCCGACGGACCGTCCTTTGAAGCGTCGATAAGCTCGATTTTCCAGTGATGAAAAAGTTGAATACGACAAAGGACGGAGACATCGACGAAGCGTCGAACTGATCGACGGTCCGTTGTTTGTGTCGTCAATCAGGATCTTTCAACAGAAAGAGAGAAAGATGGAATACTTGACGGAGCGTCGAACTGGTCGACGGCACCGTCGAATATAACACATTGCTGAAGATACAAAGGACGGAGGAATCGATGGATCGTCGAACGATCGAAGGTCCGTCGATCTTGCTATAGGGGGCAGTTTTGTCAGTCGCTACTGTGCATTTTTTGGAACCTATTTAAAGAACATTTTAGGTTTTTTTTAGCAGCCAATTTCATTTTTAACCACGTGAACAAAGTTCCATTGGTGGGTGAGCATTGAATACTCCCCTTTTGGAGCTTAGTAAAGACAACAAGATTCCATTTTTCATCACCTTTATCACATTTTGTAAGCTTTATGTCTCATTTATTGCTTACTACTTTTTATACCATAATGTGTGAGTAGTTTCTTTAATCAAAGTTGTGGACTCAAATGATGGGTGCTATGTAATGGATGTCTAACATTGTATATATATAATGGGTTGTGATGTGTTTCATTATTTCTCGCATTCATTGTTAGTTAGTGGTTGCAAACACTTGCTCATGCACAAACCCTAGTTTATTTGGAAAGATGAACTAGGGTGTGATTTGAAATAACATAACAAGGACTCGGGGCGCTAACCCTCATTTAATGATCTCTCTTAGGGATAAGATGAGTTCTACTTGGCATATTTAATCGGTCTTATTTACAACTTTTCTGCATTTGGGAAAATCATGAAAAGAAATACTTTCTAACTATTGAAAAATATTAGAAAGTGCATTAGAAATTAAGCGCATACAAAACCCCGACCCATTAGAAATATCATATTGATACCCATAGCATAACATCTAATCATCGCAGGGACACAACTTTGGTTCTCCAAATCCAAACAAATTCCAAATACTTCAAAACAGCAAATACAAACCAAATCTCTTTTCAAACTATTCGGAATAGGATTAAAGCCTTTAAAGACTAGTATCGCATACAATTAGTACCCTTTTCTCTCCATATTCCCTGTGGGATTCGACCCCAACCTTGTTTGGGTTACTATATTTGACAACGTCCGCTTTACGCCATTAATGGGTGTAAGTTGAGCGTATCAAGAGCAAAAGTTGATGTTATAGCCAAGCTCCCTCCACCAATCTCAGTCAAAGGGGTTCGTAGCTTCTTGGGACATGCCGGCTTCTATCAGCGGTTCATCAAAGATTTCTCCAAGATCGCCAACCCGATGTGTAAGCTTCTTGAAAAAGACGCTAAGTCAAGAAGCTAAGGTTGCATCTGATGAGAAGTGCCTTAAGGCATTTAATGATTTGAAGGAAATGCTCACCTCTACTCTAATTATTGTATCTCCGGATTGGTCAATGCCATTTGAGCTCATGTGTGATGCAGGCGGATTTGCTATTGATGCGGTGCTTGGGCAAAGGCACAACAAATTCATGCACCCAATTTATTATGCTAGCAAGACCCTCAATGGATTTCAAATGAATTATACCGTCACCGAGCAAGAGCTTCTAGCCATTGTCTACGCGTTTGAGAAGTTCCGGGCCTATCTACTTGGATCCAAAGTGGTTGTTCATACGGATCATGCGGCCTTGAGATATTTGATGACAAAGAAAGCTACAAAGCCACAGTTTATTCGTTGGGTATTGTTGTTGTAAGAGTTTGACTTTGAGGTCAAAGATCAAAAAGGTTGTGAAATCCAAGTTGCGAATCATCTATCTAGACTTGAGGAGGCTGGGAGATCGAGTGAAAATCTTGAGTTAAATGATGTTTTCCCCGATGAGAGGCTCTTGGCTGTATCTTGTGAGGTTGCCCCTTGGTATGCAGATATCGCCAACTTCTTGGTGACGGGTCTTTTCCTCGATGACATCAAGGCTTATCAAAAGAAGAAATTTTTGAGAGATAGTCGTCAATACTATTGGGATGAGCCCTATTTATTCCGTACTTGTGCCAACAACATCATTCGGCGATGTGTGGTCGAATCCGAGGCTATGGAAATCTTGAAAGCTTGCCATGACTCTCCTGTGGGGGGTCATCACAGTGGGAACCGCACAACAGCTAAAGTTCTTGAATGTGGCTATTATTGGCCCACCCTTTATCATGATGCAAATTTGATGGTGAAATCTTGTGACCAATGTTAACGCCAAGGGTCAATTGGGAGGAAGCACGAAATGCCAATGAATTTTGTCATGGAGGTTGAGCTATTTGATGTGTGAGGCATCAACTTTATGGGCCCATTTGTGAGTTCTCGTGGTATGCGATACATCCTTGTTGCGGTTGACTATGTGTCCAAGTGGGTTGAAGCTGTAGCATTGCCCAACAATGATGGTATGAATGTCACCAAATTTCTCAAAAGAAATATATTCATAAGGTTTGGCACTCCAAGGGCAATCATTAGTGATGGTGGCACTCACTTTTGCAACAAGCAATTCGCTAATCTCTTAGAGAAATATGGAGTGCAGCACAGGGTGGCAACTCCTTACAACTCCCAAACTAGTGGGCAAGTCGAAGTCTCCAATCGGGAGATAAAGAGCATCTTAGCTAAGACAGTTAATGAAAAAAGAACTGATTGGTCATCTAAGCTAGATGATGCTCTTTGGGCTTATAGAACAGCATTCAAGACAGCCATTGGTACTTCTCCATATCGGTTGTTGTTAGGTAAAGCTTGTCATCTACCTATTGGGCTTGAACACAAAGCTTTGTGGGCATTAAAAAAATTGAACATGAATTGGGACGAAGCAACCAAGCTGTGGTTATTTCAAATGAATGAAATGGATGAGTTTTGGTATCATGCCTATGAGAGTGCGAGTTTGTATAAAGAAAGGATGAAGCACTATCATGATGTCAAACTTCTGAAGAGAGATTTTCATATCGGGTTATTCGGTGTTGCTATTCAATTCAAGGTTGAAGCTCTTTCCGGGCAAGTTGAAATCCAAGTGGTCTGTGTCACGACCCGACCAGGGGCCGTGACGGATACCCGGGGCTAACCACCGAGCACCCCTCATTCTACTACTAATCATGCTCATTAAACATTCTTTTATCAAAATCATACTCAAATTATAAGAAAATCATCTTTCATTCGGAAATATAAATGCTTTTATATGCACAAGACTTTTGGTCATTGAAATAATATATTGATATATATATATATATATATATATATATATATATATATATATATATATATATATATACATGGTAGCAACCTTGTGAGACCATACAACCCACACTGCGTATCTACGAGCCTCTACTAGAGTACTAGACATATGGACGGGACAGGACCCCATCGTGCCCAAAACATACACCGACATATAAACCAAAAGAATAATCAATGGCACCTCCAGAAAATGGAGTCCTCTTCAAATCAGCCAATAGCTCCTACGAATCTGGAACAAGGTCACCTCCCTGTCTACCTGTGGGCATGAACACAGTGTCCAAAGAAACGGACGTCAGTACGAACATTGTACTGAGTATGAGAGGCATAAACAATGATATCACGTCAATGAAATAAAGGAAGCATCAATAAGGAACATCTGCATCTGACTATCAAATATCAAGGAATGATGTATGCTGGCTTACTCGAAATCATCATCTTATCATATATGTATAAATATATAAGCTGCCCGTCCATATCGGATCGGTGTGATAATCATTAGCCTGCGTCCAGGCCTCCCGCGTTCGGGGTATCATCTCATGCCGCCCACTAGTGGTGTCTGCCCATGCCATCTGGACATGGTGTATACGCTGCCTGCCTTAGCGGTGACTACCCGGCCAAATAGTCGCAGTGTTATATCATCATCATCATCATAATATCCTCATCATAGTGCATGTATAAAGACTGAAGGGCAACTATACTTTATCGGGGTGACGTAAGGTCGTGATCCCCCGATTTCCTTATGAATCACTCATTAACATCCTGCCTCACCTTGAAGGGAATAGTATATGAGGTGAGTGTAAGAAATAATGACATCATTGACTTTTAGGAACATCATATCATGAACATCTAGAACTTCTATACTTTAACTCATTACCTTGTGTAGCTATTTAGGAACATAGGCTCATATGTTTCGGAACTTAAAAGATTCATGGAGAGGAAGGAAAATCATACTATGGGATTCATGCCATATAAATAAAGGACTAACCTCACATACCTTTTGCGCTTAACTAATCTATCGTTCTCTTGGTTTCCTTCGATGCCCACGTTTCTACCTTCAAGAGGAATCACATTAACATTAGTTACTCGGCTATAAGAACATTTTATCATTTCTAGGGAAAATCGGGAAGCACTTCCTTTGTTTATAATACTCTTCCCACATTCTATATCAACTCCCAATCGTTAATAACAACATTCACAATATAGCAACAACAATCATCATTTATCTACACTTACCACAATTCACCATTTCTGTTTGATTTCTCCACAATTATGATTATAACTCGTCATTGAGTTTTCTCATATATAATACTTATTCCATGGTCTAAATGTCATTTATAACATATTCACAATCACAACATACCAACATTCATGATTCATCCCAACCACTATTCAACAATGACACTATTCACACATTCATGACCCAATTTCTATATCATTCCACAATCCAAGTGTTTCAACTTTTAACCACTCAAACCATATAAAATGGTCATAAAACTCACCTTAGATGATGGATGAATAGCACTCAAGTGGAGCTCCTCTTCTTGCACCAAAACCCTAACTCGCTTCTCTTGAGTTTTCTTGGCTTAGATGAACTTTTAATAGGTTTCATACACTTGCTTTCATGGATTTGGTGTAGTTGACCATGGTTTTCCCTTGATTTCTTGTGGATGAATAATGGAGAAAGTTCTAGAGGTTTCTTTGGTGTGTGGAGAATGATAATGAAATGAAATAAAAATGAGGGAGGGTTCTTATATTAATTCATGAAATCAGTCCCGTCCGAGATGTATGGTGCGATCGACGGAGCGTCGTTCTGGTCATCGAAGTCGTTAAATTTTCAGTGAGCAATCTGTCATTTCCTTTCATTCTACGGTGAGAAGAACGGTCGTCGAACACCCTTTCGCAGAACTGCGTTGGAGTTTCATTGACGAACTTTTCTCTCTTGCCTCTAACTTCTATGGAATCTTAATTAGAATTATAAAGTATCCCTTCTTACTTGTAGGGACATCATGTTCACCTTAACTTACGTTAGTCCCTTCATCACTCCGCAAACCCAAAGTTCCGAGGTGTAACATTCTCCCCCCCCCCCCCCCCCTTTTGGAACATTCGTCCTTGAATGTTAAATACTCGAGAATTCGAAAACATTTCGCCAGAGTTTCCCCTGTAATATGGCGCTACCATCCTGTCACAACAACCCATAATAATCTGCCTCACAGGGATACAACACAGTAAAACTCAAAGAAAGACTTACGAAAGCTCCCGAAGATAGGGGATATAATATCTGAGTAATGATGGAAATAGGGGTGTTCAGATACTCTAATTATTACAGTTCATTTACTGCATACATACCTTATATTTCCGGCATTTCATCTTGAACCTCTCCTGGGGGTTGGAATAAGTGTAGATACTTGCGTTTCATTTTCTCTTCCGCTTCCCATGTCATCTCTTCTCGATTGTTATTCCGCCATAAGACCTTAACTGAAGCCACTTCTTTGTTTCGAAGTCTTCGTACTTGCCTATCTAAGATGGCAATGAGTACTTCTTCATATGCTAACCTTTCTGTCACCTGGACATCATCAATCGGAACAATCCTCGTAGGATCTCTAACGCACTTATGGAGCATCAAGACGTGAAAGACTGGATAAACTAATTCAAGCTCTGAAGGCATGTCCAATTAATAGGCTACATGACCCACCTTGTGGATGATTTTGTAAGGTCCAATGTAGCGGGGACTCAATTTCCCTTTCTTGCCAAATCTCATCACCCCTTTCATTGGCGACACCTTCAAAAATACCCAATCATCAACCTGAAATTCCAAGTCTCGCCGGCGATTATCCGCATACGATTTTTGGCGGCTTTGGGCTGTCAACAATCGATCCCGGATCACTTTAACTTTTTCTACCGCTTGCTGAATCAATTCATGGCCTATTAGCCGTGCTTCTCCTATTTCAAACCATCCAATTGGGAACCTACATTTCCTTCCATATAGGGCTTCATATGGAGCCATTTGGATACTGGAATGGTAGCTATTGTTGTAAGCAAACTCAATAAGGGTAAGTGATCATCCCAGCTACCACCAAAATCTAATACACATGCCCGTAGCATATCTTCCAAAGTTTTAATAGTACGTTCGGCTTGTCCATCGGTCTGTGGATGAAATGCCGTGCTAAGATTCACCTGGGTACCTAGACCTTCTTGAAAGGAGTTCCAGAATTTGGCGGTAAACTGCGCTCCCCTATCTGTAATAATGGATAGTGGAATACCATGAAGTCACACAATTTCTTTGAGATATAACCTCGCATAGTCTTCTGCTGAGTATGTGTTCCTAATTGGAAGAAAATGAGATATCTTTGTTAATCTGTCCACAATTCCCCATATAGAATCATACTTGCCTCGGGAACGGGGTAACCCCACAATAAAATCCATATTGATAACTTCCCACTTCCAAGTAGGGATTTCCATTACTTGCAATAATGCTCCTGGCTTTTGATGTTCGATCTTTACTTGTTGGCAATTTGGACATAGGGCTACAAATTCTGCTATGTCTCTCTTTATGCCATCCCACCAATATATCAATTTAAGATCAGGATACATCTTTGTTGCGCCTGGGTGAATAGAATACAGAGAATAATGAGCTTCTTCCAGAATTCGTCAGCGCAATTCTGCAACATTTGGAACACATAGCCTGCCATGGTATCTAAGGATCTCATCCCTTGAAGTTTTAAATAGAGATCTCTCTTTTTCATAAAATGTATCTCTATAGTGGCTCAACTGCGGATCTTCATTCTGACGCTCTTTTACTTCCACATTCAGAGACGAAATCGTGGGATCATTAATACCAATCCCTGCACTACCTGAATCAATTACACACACTCCAAGATTAGATATGTGGTAAAGCTCATGAATCATTTCCTTCCTTTCCGGTGGAACTTCACATAGGCTACCCATTGATCGGCGGCTAAGTGCATCGGCTACTACATTTGATTTTCTGGGGTGGTATAAGATGGTCACATCATAATCTTTCAATAATTCTAATCAGTGCCTCTATCGTAAACTCAACTCTTTCTGTTTGAAAATGTATTGGAGACTCTTGTGATCTGTGTAAATATTGACGTGCACCCCATACAAGTAATGTCTCCATATCTTTAATGCGTGAACGACTGCGGCCAATTCGAGGTCATGAGTTGGATAGTTCTTTTCATGCTTCCGCAGCTGTCTCGAAGTATAAGAAATAACTCTACCGTGCTGCATTAACACACATCCTAACCCAACACCGGAAGCATCATAGTATACCACATATCCATCTGACCCTTCTGGAAGTGTTAAGATTGGAGCTGAGGTTAATCTGTCCTTCAACTCTTGGAAGCTGCGTTCACAAGCATCATTCCATTGAAATTTAGCAGACTTCTGGGTTAGCTTAGTCAATGGAGTTGAAATAGATGAGAATCCCTCTACGAATCTTATGTAATAACCTGCCAATCCCAGAAAACTACAAACTTCAGTAGGCGTCGTAGCCTTGGCCAAGTCTTCACAGCTTCAATTTTCTGAGTGTCGACTCGAATGCCATCATCTGAAATGACATTACCTAAAAATGTCACAGAATTCAGCCAAAACTCGCACTTTGAAAATTTCGCATATAATTCCCGGGCTCGAAGAATGCCAAGAAAAATTCGCAAATAATCTGCATGTTCTGATTCTGTGCGAGAATACAACATAATATCATCAATGAATACTATTACAAACAAGTCCAAGAGTGGCCTGAACACATTATTCATCAAATTCATAAACACGGCCGGAGCATTAGTTAATCCAAACGACATCACTCGGAATTCATAATGGCCATATCTAGTTTTGAAAGCCGTTTTGGGAATATCTTCTTCTCTAACCCTCACTTAATGGTAACCCGACCTCAAGTCTATTTTAGAAAACCACTTGGCACCCTGCAGCTGATCAAATAAATCGTCAATTCTTGGGAGAGGATATTTGTTCTTTATCGTCACCTTGTTCAACTGCCTATAATCGATGCACATTCGTAGGGAACCATCTTTCCTTCTCACGAACAAGACTGGTGCTCCCCACGGCGATGAACTAGGTCTAACAAACCCCTTTCAAGCAAATCTTTTAATTACGCCTTTAGCACTTTGAATTCTGCCGGAGCTATTCGATAAGGAGGAATAAAGATAGGCTTGGTGTCCGGCAACACATCAATGGCGAAGTCAATTTCTCTTTCTGGAGAAAGGCCTGGAAGTTCATCTGGAAATACATCCGGAAATTCATTTACTACTGGAACAGATTGGAAAGTTGGCGACTTTGCTTCGGTATCATGAACTCGGACTAGATGATAAATGTAGCCTTTGGCTATCATCTTTCTTGCCTTGAGGTAGGAAATAAACCTACCCTTTGGAGATGCTGTGTTACCCTTCCATTCAAGCACGGGCTCTCCCAGAAATTGAAATCGAACTACTTTCATCCGGCAATGAACATTAGCATAGCATGAGGCCAACCAATCCATACCCATGATCACATCGAATTCTAACATTTCAAGCTCAACTAAATCAGCTTCAGTTTAGTGATCACATATCACTATCACACAATTTTTATACACTTGCCTAGCTATCACGGGATCACCAACCGGAGTAGTTACCTCAAAAGGTTTGATTGGCTCAGGTTTCACCCCAATACGACCAGCAACATATGGAGTAATATAGGAGAAAGTAGAATCCGGATCTAGCAAGGCATATACATCATGGGAAAATACAGATAATGTACCTATAACCACATCTGGAGAGGACTCGAGATCCTGTCGTCCGGCTAAAGCATATACGCGGGGCTGAATGGCACCTGAAATAGATGGTCCCCCTCTGGCTCTACCTCGGCCTGCTGGGATCTGGGGAGTCTGCCCTACTGGGCGCACTGAAGATGAACCCACTACTGATCCTGTGGGCTGAATCCCCACTCTACCGCTCGTCGACGGGAAATCTCGCATCATATGCCCAACCTAGCCACAGGCATAGCAAGCATCCAAACCTTGGCGACATTGTCCGGAATGTAGTCTACCGCACTGGCTGCATTGCGGTACTAAGAGTCTCCTCTGGCTATAATCTTCCCTGAACTGAGAATCTGAGGCCCTCGAACTCTGACCCAGTCCTGAACGAAGGGAGCGATCAAATCTCCTACCCGTAAATCGAGGAGGTGCGCTAGTCACCGACTGGCTTGAATGTCTAGAATATGTCTGCATTGGTCCCCCTCTATAATCACTACCTGCCCCCATAGATCTGGCCCTCTTGCTTTGCCTTATATCAACATCACGATCACCTCTTGGTTGGGGCTGTCGTCCTTCTAAGTTCTGGGCATAGGCTTGCATTCGGGAAATATCCATCCTTCTTGTAGCGAAGCCGTTAAACAATCCTTGAACAAATGTGGCCCCAAGCCACTCACAAACCTGTGCACCCTATCTCCCATATCGGCCACCATAGTCGGGGCATACTTGGCCAAGGAATTAAATTGCAGGCTATACTCCCGGGCACTCATACTACCTTGCTTCAAACATAGTAATCTATCCGCTCTAGCTCGGCGGACCTTGGGTGGCAAGTAATGACGAATGAAAGCATCTACGAATTCTTGCCAAACCGGAGGAGGCGCATTCTCTCTTCTTGATATGACCCAGTTATTATACCATAAGACTGCCACATCTCGGAGTCTATAAGATGCCAACTCCACAGATTCAGTTTCGGAGGCATGAATAATTCTCAATGTTCTCAACATCTCATCAATGAAACCTTGCGGGTTTTCATCCGGCTTTGACCCGAAAAACTTCGGAGGATTCAAACTCATAAAATTGAGGGCTCGGGTACTAGCTGACCGATCATTTGGGCCAGCATTTTGCCGTTGTGCCTGGGCGGCAACCAACTAGGTTAATAAGTAGATAGCCTCGGTCACTTGTTGACACAAAGCAACTGGTGGTGGAACTAGAGCTGAAGCTCCTCCTGGTTCTTCTACATTAGGCGGGGTGGAGGTAGTATTAGATATGTCACGACCCAACCCCGTAGGCCATGACTAGTGCCCGAGTTGGACACTCATATTATCTGTTAACTATAATCATTTATAATCAGCATGTCATGATCTTATTTGTATAAAAAGGTACAGTGTTATTTTAAAGCTGCCAAGTTTTGTATGTCTTAGGCACCTGTCTCCTGAGTAGTTGCACTTTTTAAACAACAACATGTATATATTCCTACGCAAGCCGACAAGGCTGCCACGATATGCAAAATACCAAACATACATATATATGCAAGCCGACAAGGCTGCCATTACGAATGGGTACGCCCCAAACATAAGTCATAGTCGTAAAACGCATCAACAACTACAAACAGACCCACACAGATGTCCACAAACCTCTAAGAGTACTGACTGTATCATATGGCGGGACAGGGCCCCGCCGTAACCAATTAAACCACATATGATTACAACATAAGAGAGTTATACCACAAGCTAGCTTCGGAACAAAGGAGCAGTCCAAAATAGCTGAATAAGTGTCCTAGGCTGGCGGATCTCCGAAACGAGCGTCTGTACCTGCGGGCATGAACGCAGTCCCCCGAAGAAAGGGGGTCAGTACGGAATATGTACTGAGCATGTAAAGCTTGACACATAGTAATAGACTTATATTGAGACGAGGTATATATGATTCAATGCAACAACCAAAATTTCATAAAACTTGCCTTTGAACATATTTCATCTGTATCAATGTCATTATAGAGTTTTGTAATCCAAGCTGCATAGCATAATCATTATGTATATAACATATATTACGTGTCCCGACCCTTTAATGAGGGACTCGGTAATTAAAATCATAGCATCATAATCATAAACATGTACGTGTCCCGGCCCTTTAATGAGGGACTCGGTAATAAGGAATATATGCCCTCCTGGCCACCATCTCCATATCATCATATCGTCATATCATCATCTTATCATCATATCACGTTGTCATCATATCATCATCATATCATCATATAATCATACCATCGTATATATATATATATATATAACGTGTCCCGGCCCTTTAATGAGGGACTCGGTGAATAATATAGTAAACATGCACATGAAAACGTATCCTGGCCCGGGACTCAGTGAAGGATAGAGCGGTAGGCACGAGCAGAATAACAGGCAACCACATAGATGCAATTTATCTTTTTGAGACTCAATGGATAAGCAACTAAGCAGCTCTAAAGTGTCAAAATAATATTCATATTCAGGTCATTTTAAGTCTCACAACAAACTATTACAAGGAACGTTTAAGATTTCATGTACGTATATCACTTTAACATGGTGTAGCTTTTGAAAGTCAAGTATGTCTCTAGTTGTGCAATTCTTTAAGAATAGGAACTTTCATGCATTATTCATTAGTCACTCATATTGTAGGCACAAGACAATAGCCTTAATGAAATATAGAATCATAAGTCATGCATGGAACTAGAGAATAGAATTTACCCCAAGGTTCATATCGTTTCATACTTACGTCTAGGACATGCCAAAAGAAAGAAGGAATAGGCTTTACATACCTTTAGCGTTTAGTTGTATTCTAACTTGTACTTGCTGCCCAAAAACACTTATCCTATATCAAGATATGAAGAGCTACAATTAGTCTACAAGGGAATTCAATACGTATTTTGACGCTCACAATCCCTTTCTAACATGTAAACGACGTTTCGTTCGCATTCAAACCAACTAGCACTACAAGCTAACATTGCCAATCGTTCTTTCATGTATCAATCCAAACTTGTTTAAACACTACTTAGGGAACTTGGGCAGTCCATACATCATTCAAAACTGCCCCATACACACGGCTAAACAACACACATAACGTTTTCATTCTCGCTTTGCAATTTTCCAGTTTTAACTTGCAACAACAACACGTTTAATGACATTACTTTCATGGTTCTTGGAAATGTTTTAGCAACATCTTCATTCTTACAACAGTCCACAATTCATTTCAGTTTTAACTTGAATCATTGCACTTTACTTTCACTAAACGTTTGCAACAAGAATCAACATTCAACACACACAAATTAACTTCTAGTACCAAAACAGTCCACGGTTTTGGACTGCCTATACACTTCAACATAATTCATTTCTTTAACACCTCAATTCACATATTCAACATGCATACAATACACCACAATGTTCATAACAACAACAATCCAAATGTGACACAAAACCGTACCTAAATCCCCCCAACACAGTCCACTCACACTGCTACAACACCACTTCAACAACTTCATGA
This sequence comes from Lycium barbarum, assembly GCF_019175385.1. Taxonomy (NCBI): domain Eukaryota; kingdom Viridiplantae; phylum Streptophyta; class Magnoliopsida; order Solanales; family Solanaceae; genus Lycium; species Lycium barbarum. The sequence continues at coordinate 32,629,989 of NC_083344.1, forward strand.
TTTCCATCCATTTATCCATACTACAACACATTCAATTCACTTCCAATCCATGCACAAGAAGATTAAGCATGACTTCATTAGAATCAAGGGCACACGGCTCATTTTAATTTCAAGAAAACAGTCCAATATCCAACATGCAACATCACAACCAAACTTCTACAATCTTTGTTCATTTACCTATGTTGATACCTATTCAATTCATCAACAATACATGCAAAATGAAATCAATCATGACTTCACCACACTCACGGCTCACTCTCTACTTCAACCACAACAACAATCCAACACCAACATGCATGAACTATACATTCAAATTATCATGCAACACAAGAACAATAAGCATTCTTACCTTTCAATCTTGTTCTTCACCTTGGCCGAAACTTCAACTCTATTTAGGTGCTAAAATTTCTTGTTTCTTTTCAACAACTACTACACCTTCTTATACTCTAGATGAGGAGTAAAATTGGTGGAGAAAACTGGAATTTTTGAGCAATTTTTGAACCTCACTCTCGGCTAGCTCTTAGCCGAGAGCTTCCCTCTCTCTCTCTAAGTGTTCTACACTTTGGAATGTTGAAATGAGTTGTGAAAATGTGGAGTGAACAGATTTTCTTGTCTATATGTCCCCTCCATGCCTTGGACATGTGGATCATACTAAATTGGGTCAAGATTCCTTGACCAAGGCACTATAGTGCACGGCCAAACATGGCCTAAAATAGTGGGCAGATTTTTGTCTTTCCAATCCCACTTATTAATCCAATTATGGTTAGTTTAGTCCCAATTTTCCATTAATACTTCAATGCCAAACGAAAATTGTAGATAAATTGTGACTCGAAACGAAACCGAAATTTAAAATCTCTACTTCGTACCTTAAGATAGTCTTGTCTTTAACTTGTCGCGTTTATTTCAAAACGTCCCAATGTATGAAAATACGGGACATAACATCCTCCCCCCCTTTAGAACATTCGTCCTCGAATGTCGATTTTATCCCGTTGGGTTCTATAAGAGTTTTGGGAAGGGCTTTCCTTATCGCTAACATATAAAGTGAGCAGCCAATTAACACAATCAAGCAAAGGAGTTTAAATTACCTGTAGATGTGGAAAACAAGCGAGGATACTTCTTTTTCATTTCCTCTTCAGCCTCCCAAGTCATTTCCTCCCTATTATTGTTCCGCCACAACACTTTAACCGACGCCACATCTTTTGTTCGTAACCTCCTGATTTGTCGATCAAGTATGGCAATAGGCTGCTCTTCGTATGATAGCTCCTCTGTTACCTAAATATCATCTGTAGGGAATACCCTGGAAGGATCTCCTATATACTTCCGAAGCATTGACACATGGAAGACCGGATGTACTGCTTCTAAATCTGCTGGTAGATCTAACTCGTAGGCAACTTGGCCTACCTTACGGATAACCTGGTAAGGTCCAATGTATCTCGGGCTCAACTTCCCTTTCTTGCCGAATCTCATAACACCCTTCATGGGTGACACCTTCAAGAACACCCAATCGCCAACCTGAAATTCCAAGTGTCGACGTCGATTATCTGCATATGCCTTTTGTCGACTCTGGGCTGCCAGTAATCTTTCCTGAATAAGTTTCACCTTATCGACAGCCTGCTGAACCATATCTGGGCCTATCAGCTTAGTCTCGCCAACATCAAACCAGCCTATAGGGGATCTGCATTTCCTGCCGTACAGGGCTTCGTATGGTGCCATCTGAATACTAGAGTAGTAACTGTTATTATAAGCAAACTCAATAAGCAGCAAGTGATCCTCCCAGCTGCCCTTGAAATCAATAACACAGGCCCGCAACATATCTTGTAGCGTCTGGAAGGTACGCTCGGCCGGCCAGTCAGTCTGAGGATGAAATGCGGTGCTGAGACTCACCTGTGTCCCCAATCCCTCCTGGAAGGATCTCCAGAAGATAGCTGTAAACTGGGCCCCTCTATCCGACATAATAGTTGTGGAAACTCCATGAAGTCTCACTATCTCCTTAAGATACAGTCGGGCATAATCCTCAGTTGAGTACGTAGTCCTGACTGGAAGAAAGTGGGCTGATTTTGTCAATCTATCAACAATAACCGAGACAGAGTCATACTTCCGTGGAGTGCGAGGGAAACCTGTGACGAAGTCCATGTTGACTACCTCCCATTTCCAGGTCGGAATCTCCATTTCCTGCAATAATCCCCCGGGCTTCTGGTGCTCTATGTTGACCTGTTGGCAATTCGGACACTGGGCAACAAATTCTGCTCTGTCCTTTTTCATACCATCCCACCAGTACAAACACCTAAGATCATGATACATTTTTGTCGATCCCGGGTGGATAGAATAACGAGCACAGTGTGCTTCCCCCATTACCTGCTGCCGTAACCCTGCAACCTCAGGTACACATAATCTGTCTCTGTATCGCAGTACTCCATCAGCTGACATCTTAAATGGGGTCTCATCCTTCTGAAGTGTTGTATCTCTATAATGTACCAGAACAGGATCCTCGTATTGACGCCTCTTTACCTCTTCTACAATAGAGGACTCAGCAACACCCCGCACAACAATGCTACCATTATCAGAATCAGCCAAACGAACTCCGAGACTAGTTAGCTGATGAATCTCACGGGCTATCTCTTTCTTTCCTGGTTGTACGCCTGCCAAACTAGCCATGGATTTACGGCTGAGTGCATCTGCTACAACATTAGCCTTTCCTGGGTGATATAGAATATCGACATCATAATCTTTCAGCAACTCTAGCCATCTCCTTTGCCGCAAATTCAGTTCCTTCTGCTTAAAGATGTACTGGAGACTTTTATGATCTGTATAAATATCAACGTGCACGCCATATAGATAATGTCTCCATATCTTCAAAGCATGTATCACCGCCGCCAACTCCAGGTCATGTGTAGGATAATTCCTTTCATGTTTCCTGAGCTGTCGGGAGGCATAGGCTATAACTCTGCCGTGCTACATCAACACGCAACCCAACCCAACACCGGAAGCATCACAATAAACAACATAGCCATCTGGCCCTTCAGGAAGAGTTAGGACTAGAGCTGTAGTCAACTTATCTTTCAATAATTGGAAACTCCGTTCACAAGCATCGGTCCACTGGAATTTAGCTGCTTTCTGTGTTAGCCTTGTTAAAGGCGCTGAAATAGAAGCAAACTTTTCTACAAATCTCCTGTAATACCCTGCCAGTCCTAGAAAACTATGTACCTCAGTAGGCGTCGTAGGTCTAGGCCAAGTCTTGACGGCCTCAATTTTCGGTGAGTCTACCCGAATGTCGTCTGCTCTAACAATATGCCCCAGAAATGCTACAGAAGCCAACCAGAATTCACATTTAGAGAACTTAGCATATAACTTCTGGTGCTGGAGTACCCTGAGTACTGTCCTCAAGTGATCTGCATGCTCTTCTTCCGATCGTGAATATACCAGGATATCATCAATGAATACAATCACGAATAAGTCGAGGAATGGCTTAAACACCCTGTTCATTAAGTCCATAAACACGGCTGGAGCATTGGTCAGCCCAAAAGACATCACTTTAAACTCGTAATGCCCGTATCGGGTCCTGAATGCAGTCTTTGGAATGTCTGCTTCCTTTACCCGCACCTGGTGATAACCTGACCGCAAGTCTATCTTTGAAAAACACTTAGCACCCTGCAACTGGTCAAATAAATCATCAATCCTGGGGAGGGGATATCTGTTCTTTATTGTGACTCTGTTCAGCTGCCTATAATCAATACACATCCGCAGCGACCCATCTTTGTTTCTTACAAATAATACCGGTGCGCCCCAAGGTGATGTACTGGGCCTAATAAGGCCCTTTTCTAGCAAATCTCTCAGTTGCTCCTTCAATTCTTTCAATTCTGCAGGTGCCATTCTGTAAGGAGGAATAGATATAGGCCGAGTGTCTGGCAATACATCTATAGTGAACTCTATCTCACGTTCAGGAGGAAGGCCTGGAAGTTCATCTGGGAATACACCTGGAAATTCATTCACCACTGGGTCAGATTGAAGAGTCGGTGCTTCTGCTTTCAAGTCATGCACACGAACCAGATGATAAATATAGCCCTTTCTAACCATCTTCCTTACCTTGAGTTATGAAATAAACTTACCCCTCGGTGATGCTGTATTCCCCCTCCATTCTATAATTGGTTCCCCTAGGAACTGAAACCGAACTACTTTGCCTCTGCAATCAACGTTAGCATAGCAGGAATCCAACCAATCCATCCCCATAATAACATCGAACTCAGTCATATCTAGCTCTATCAAATCTGCTTTGGTACAGCGATTACATATGACCACCGAACAATCTTTATATATTAGCTCTGCTAAGACAAAATCCCCTACTGGTGTAGCTACCTCAAATGGTTCTATAGATTCAGATTTTATCCCAATTTTACTAGCAACAAAAGGGGAAATATATGATAATATGGAGCCTGGGTCTATCAATGCATATACATTCCGGGAGAAAATCGATAATATACCTGTGACCACATTTGGCGACGCTTTCTGATCCTGTCTGCTGGCTAAAGCATATAGGCGGTTTGAAGGACCGCCAGAACTGGAAGCCCCTCCACGGCCTCTGCCACGGCCTGCTGGTGTCGGAATACCTTGCCCCATAGGGCGCATAGCAACTGAAGATGAAGAAGAACCCGCAACCGATCACGTAGGCTGAGCTGGGCCACCTGCACCACCCCTAAATCGACACTCTCTCATAGTATGGCCCTGACGGCCGCAAGTGAAACAAGCACCGGTCATGAAACGGCATTCTACTGGATGGCGTCTGCCACATCGAGGACACGGAGGTATGGGTGGCCTCATCTGGCCTGAATTCCTGTGCATCTGGAAACCTGAAGTCATGGAGCTTTGACCAGCTCCTGAATACCCCGTGCTATCAAACCTCCTACCCGTAAATCATGAAGGTGCACTCCGTGCCGGCTGGGAAGGATATCGACTATACTGCGGTTGGGGCTGCCCGCCACGAAAGTCACCAGAAGAATACCCAGCTGATCTAGCTCTCTTATGCTGACCCCTATCCTGCTCCCTATCAAATCGACGCCCTCTCTGTCGACCCTCGACTCCCTGTGCATATGCCTTCTCTCGAGCGATATCTATATCGGGCTGAGAAGCCATTGCCATACAACTATCAATCAAGTAATTATCCAGTCCCATTACATAACGATGCACCCTATCTGCCATGTCAGCTACCATAGTTGGCGCGTACCTAGCCAGCGAATCAAACTCGAGGCTATAATCTCGAACACTTCTACCATTCTGCCTCAGGTGTATAAATCTGTCAACTCTGGCTCGCCTCATCTCCGGAGGCATAAAATGACCCAGAAAAGCCTCTACGAACTCATCCCATACTACTGGTGGAGCATCCTCACCCCTGGAGAACTCCCAGGACTCATACCAATTAACTGCCACATCTTGCAACCGATATGAAGCCAATTCGATCGACTCAGTCTCGGAAGAATTAGTCACCCGCAACGTACGCAGCATCTGTCGAATAAAATCATGTGGATCCTCTGCGGGCTTTGACCCATAGAACTCTGGGGGGTTACAAGTCAGAAAATCACGGACCCTCAAACTATCGTGTCTATCCGCATAATCACCTCCTAACCCGAGTCTGCGAGCCTGTCCTGATACCAACCTAGTCAATAACTGTACTGCTTCACGCATAGCCCTATCCTCTGCTCCAGGCTGGGGAGCTGGAGGCTCGGGTGCTGGAGCCGCAGGAGCTGGTGGTAAATCTGTCTCCTGACTTGCAGTTGTTGCTGCCCTAGGCTCCTCTGATAGTGATGGTGTAGCGGAGCTTGCGGACTGAAGCCTAATCCCAGGCACATATTGGGAATAAGCTCTAGTGACCCTCCGGGTCCCACTGGTCTCCCCAGCTACCGCTTTACCCTTCTGGGCGGCTGTCTCCTTCTTTGGAGGCATCGCTGTAAACATAGCAATCTGTTAGGGAAAGATTTATCCTGATAATACAGCTCTATCACACGATCTAGAATTAGAAGAAAAGATGACATCCTAAATGTCCTGTAGCTTCCTGTTTATAAACGTGGTGCACAACACATCGATAAACAAGACTCTACTAGACACGGTCTGTGGACACTCCGAGGATTGAACCGCTCTGATACCACTTTTGTCACGACCCAACCCCGTAGGCCATGACTAGTGCCCGAGTTGGACATTCATATTATCTGTTAACTATAATCATTTATAATCAGCATGTCATGATCTCATATGTATAAAAAGGTAGAGTGTTATTTTAAAGCTGCCAAGTTTTGTATGTCTTAGGCACCTGTCTCCTGAGGAGTTGCACTTTTTAAACAACAACATGTATATATTCCTACGCAAGCTGACAAGGCTGCCACGATATGCAAAATACCAAACATACATATATATGCAAGCCGACAAGGCTGCCATTACGAATGGGTACGCCCCAAACATAAGTCATAGTCGTAAAACGCATCAACAACTACAAACAGACCCACACAGATGTCCACAGACCTCTAAGAGTACTGACTGTATCATATGGCGGGACAGGGCCCCGCCGTACCCAATTAAACACATATGAGTACAACATAAGGGAGTTATTCCACAAGCTAGCTCCGGAACAAAGGAGCAGTCCAAAATAGCTGAATAACTGTCCTAGGCTGGCGGATCTCCGAAACGAGCGTCTGTACCTGCGGGAATGAACGCAGCCCCGAAGAAAGGGGGTCAGTACGGAATATGTACTGAGCATTTAAAGCTTGAAACATAGTAATAGACTTATATTGAGACGAGGTATATAGGATTCAATGCAACAACCAAAATTTCATAAAACTTGCCTTTGAACATATTTCATCTGTATCATTCTCATATCAATGTCATTATAGAGTTTTGTAATCAAAGCTGCATAGAATAATCATTCTGTATATAACATATATTACGTGTCCCGGCCCTTTAATGAGGGACTCGGTAATTAAAATCATAGCATCATAATCATAAACATGTACGTGTCCCGGCCCTTTAATGAGGGACTCGGTAATAAGGAATATATGCCCTCCTGGCCACCATCTCCATATCATCATATCATCATCATATCATCTTGTCATCATATCATCATCATATCATCATACCATCATATATATATATATATATATATATATATATATATATATATATATATATATATATATAACGTGTCCCGGCCCTTTAATGAGGGACTCGGTGAATAAAATAGTAAGCATGCGCATGAAAACCTATCCTGGCCCGGGACTCAGTGAAGGATATAGCGGTAGGCACAAGCAGAATAACAGGCAACCACATATATGCAATTTATCTTTTTGAGAATCAATGGATAAGCAACTAACCAGCTCTAAAGTGTCAAAATAATATTCATATTCAGTTCATTTTAAGTCTCACAACAAACTATTACAAGGAACGTTTCAGATTTCATGTACGTATATCACTTTAACATGGTGTAGCTTTTGAAAGTCAAGTATGTCTCTAGTTGTGCAATTCTTTAAGAATAGGAACTTTCATGCATTATTCATTAGTCACTCATATTGTAGGCACACAACAATAGCCTTAATGAAATATAGAATCATAAGTCATGCATGGAACCAGAGAATAGAATTTACCCCAAGGTTCGTATCGTTTCATACTTACGTCTAGGACATGCCAAAAGAAAGAAGGAATAGGCTTTACATACCTTTAGCGTTTAGTTGTATTCTAACTTGTACTTGCTGCCCAAAACACTTATCCTATATCAAGATATGAAGAGCTACAATTAGTCTACAAGGGAATTCAATACGTATTTTGACGCTCACAATCCCTTTCTAACATTTAAACGACGTTTCGTTCGCATTCAAACCAACTAGCGCTACAAGCTAGCATTGCCAATCGTTCTTTCATGTATCAATCCAAACTTGTTTAAACACTACTTAGGGAACTTGGGCAGTCCATACATCATTCAAAACTGCCCCATACACACGGCTAAACAACACACATAACGTTTTCATTCTCGCTTAGCAATTTTCCAGTTTTAACTTGCAACAACAACAACACGTTTAATGACATTACTTTCATGGTTCTTGGAACTGTTTTAGCATCATCTTCATTCTTACAACAGTCCACAATTCATTTCAATTTTAACTTGAATCATTGCACTTTACTTTCACTAAACGTTTGCAACAAGAATCAACATTCAACACACACAAATTAACTTCTAGTACCAAAACAGTCCACGGTTTTGGACTGCCTATACACTTCAACATAATTCATTTCTTTAACACATAAATTCACATATTAAACATGCATACAATACACCACAATGTTCATAACAACAACAATCCAAATGTGACACAAAACAGTCCCTAAATCCCCCCAAAACAGTCCACTCACACGGCTACAACACCACTTCAACAACTTCATGATTTCCATCCATTTATCCATACTACAACACATTCAATTCACTTCCAATCCATGCACAAGAAGATTAAGCATGACTTCATTAGAATCAAGGGCACACGGCTCATTTTAATTTCAAGAAAACAGTCCAATATCCAACATGCAACATCACAACCAAACTTCTACAATCTTTGTTCATTTACCTATTCAATTCATCAACAATACATGCAAAATGAAATCAATCATGACTTCACCACACTCACGGCTCACTCTCTACTTCAACCACAACAACAATCCAACACCAACATGCATGAACTATACATTCAAATTATCATGCAACACAAGAACAATAAGCATTCTTACCTTTCAATCTTGTTCTTCACCTTAGCCGAAACTTCAATTCTATTTAAGTGCTACACTTTCTTGTTTATTTTCAACAACTATTACACCTTCTTATACACTAGATGAGGAGTAAAATTGGTGGAGAAAACTGGAATTTTTGAGCAATTTTTGAACCTCACTCTCGGCTACCTCTTAGCCAAGAGCTTCCCTCTCTCTCTCTAAGTGTTCTACACTTTGGAATGTTGAAATGAGTTGTGAAAATGTGGAGTGAACAGATTTTCTTGTCTATATGTCCCCTCGATGCCTTGGACTTGTGGATCACACTAAATAGGGTCAAGATTCCTTGACCAAGGCACTATAGTGCATGACCAAACATGTCCTAAAATAGTGGGCAGATTTTTTTTCTTTCCAATCCCATTTATTAATCCAATTATGGTTAGTTTAATCCCAATTTTCCATTAATACTTCAATGCCAAACGAAAATTGTAGATAAATTGTGACTCGAAACGAAACCGGAAGTTAAAATATCTACTTCGTACCTTAAGATAGTCTTGTCTTTAACTTGTCGCGTTTATTTTAAAACGTCCCAATGTATGAAAATACGGGACATAACAAGATAGGCCCTCATTATGTGACTCGCCCTCTTCTACATCCGTTGACAGCTCTCTTACTACTGGCCTATTTGACGTAGTCTTGCCCTTCTGGGTGGCTGTAGCTTTTCCCTTTGGTGACATTTCTGGAATCACAACACACTATTAAGGGGGATAGAATCTTATACACGGTTCTATCGCACGATCTCATAAGAAGAAAGATGGTAATTTTTCCTAAATGCCCTGTAGCCTCCTGTTTATTGATGTGGTTCGCAACAAACCATAAACAATAATCTACTAGACACGGCTCGTAGACACTTCCTAGGACCAAACTGCTCTGATACCACTTTTGTTACGACCCGACCAGGGCTCGTGACGGATACCTGGGGCTAACCACCGAGCACCCCTCGTTCTACTACTTATCATGCTCATTGAACGTTCTTTTATCAAAATAATACTCAAATTATAAGAAAATCATCATTCATTCGGAAATATAAATGCTTTTATATGCACAAGCCTTTTGGTCATTGAAATAATATATATATATATATATATACATACATGGTAACAACCTTGTGAGACCATACCGCCCACACTGCGTATCTACGAGCCTCTACTAGAGTACTAGAAATATGGACGGGACAGGACCCCATCGTGCCCAAAACATACACATACATTTAAACCAAAAGACAAATCAATGGCCCCTCCGAAAAATGGAGTGCTCTTCAAATCAGCCAATAGCTCCTACCAATCTGGAACAAGGTCACCTCCCTCTCTACCTGTGGGCATGAACACAGTGTCCAAAGAAAACGGACGTCAGTACGAACATTGTACTGAGTATGAGAGGCATAAACAATGATATCACGTCAATGAAATAAAGGAAGCATTACTAACGAACATCTGTATCTGACTGTCAAATATCAAGGAATGATGTATGCTGGCTTACTCGAAATCATCATCATATCATATATGTATAAATATATAAGCTGCCCGTCCATATCGGATTTGTGTGATAATCATTAGCCTGCGTCCAGGCCTCTCGCGTCCGGGGTATCATCTCGTGCCGCCCACTAGTGGTGTCTGCCCATGCCATCTGGCCATAGTGTATACGCTGCCCGCCTTAGCGGTGACTGCCCGGCCAAATAGGCGCGGTGTTATATCATTATCATCATAATATGCTCATCACTGTGCATGTATAAAGACTTAAAGGCAACTATACTTTCGGGGTGACGTAAGGTCGTGATCCCCCGATTTCCTTATGGAGCACTCATTAACATGCCGCCTCACCTTGAAGGGAATAATATATAAGGTGAGTGTAAGCAATAATGACATCATTGACGTTTTAGGAACATCATATCATTAACATCTAGAACTTCTATACTTTAATTCATTACCTTGTGTAGCTATTTAGGAACATAGGCTCATATTTTCCGGAAGTTAAGAGATTCCTGGAGAGAAATGCAAATCATACTATGGGATTCATGCCATAGAAAGAAAGGACTAGCCTCACATACCTTTTGCGCTTAACTAATCTATCGTTCTCTTGGTTTCCTTCGATGCCCACGTTTCTACCTTCAAGAGGAATCACATTAACATTAGTTACTCGGCTATAAGAACATTTTATCATTTTTAGGGAAAATTGAGCAGCACGTCCTTTGTTTATACTACTCTTCGCACATTCTATAGCAACTCCCAATCGTTAATAACAACATTCACAATATAGCAACAACAATCATCATTTATCTACACTTACCACAATTCACCATTTCTCTTTGATTTCTCCACAATTATGATTATAACTCGTCATTGAGTTTTCTCATATATAATACTTATTCCATGGTCTAAATGTCATTTATAACATATTCACAATCACATCATACCAACATTCATGATTCATCCCAACCACTATTCAACAATGACACTATTCGCACATTGATGACCCAATTTCTATATCTTTCCACAATCCAAGTGTTTCAAATTTTAACCACTCAAACCATATAAAATGGTCATAAAACTCACCTTAGATGATGGATGAATAGCACTCAAGTGGAGCTCCTCTTCTTGCACCAAAACCCTAACTCACTTCTCTTGAGTTTTCTTGGCTTAGATGAACTTTTAATAGGTTTCATACACTTACTTTCATGGATTTGGTGTAGTTGACCATGGTTTTCCCTTGAATTCTTGTGGATGAATAATGGAGAAAGTTGTAGAGGTTTCTTTGGTGTGTGGAGAATGAAAATGAAATGAAATAAAAATGAGAGAGGGTTCTTATATTAAATCATGAAATCAGTCCCGTCCGAGATGTACGGTGCGATCGATGGAGCGTCGTTCTGGTCATCGAAGTCATTAAATTTCAAGTGAGCAGTCTGTCATTTCCTTTCATTCTACGGTGAGAAGAACGATCCGTTGAACTGATCGACGGAGCGTCGAACTGTTCGTCGAATGGTCTTCACTCCTGCTCAATTTAACGGCACAATCGACGAAGCATCGACTCGTCCGATGGTACAAAGAACGGCCGTCGAACCCCTTTCGCAGAACTGCATTGGAGTTTTATTTGACGAACTTTTCTCTCTTACCTCTAACTTCTTTGGAATATTAATTACAATTATTAAGTATCCCTTCTTACTTGTAGGGGCATCATGTTCACCTCAACATACGTTAGTCCCTTTACCGCTCAGCAAACCCAAAGTTCCAAGGTGTAACAGTCCGACCCTTTTACTTTGGTGAGTGTGTCACCCAATAGGTCAATGGAGTTAAAGTCTGATGATGGGACGCGTACTTTCAGGGTGAATGACCAACAGGTAAAGCACTACCATTGGATGGTTGATGGAGACAAGATTGTTGATGCTCACCGGTTGAAACATGACACCGGACCTTAGCATCAAAAGTGGTATTACGTCGTGCCGCGACGTTAAATTGTGCGCTTCTTGGGAGGCAACACATGGTCATTTTCGTAATATTTTTTTTTTCCTTTCGTTGATTTTTGTTGTCGTGTTGTTTTGATGTTTGTTGATGTGTTGTGGAACCTAAGTGTTGTACCCAGAAATTTCCAGGCAAGCAATTACACGACACATTCGACGGAACGTCAATCTGATCGACGAGATGTCGAATGCACCGTCGAAGTGGACCATCTGAATGATTCGTCATTAGAAATAATGGAAATTCGATGACAGGTTTGACGCTCCGTTGAACTGACTGTCGATCAGTTCGACGGGCGTTCTTCTCTGTTTTTCATATATATATATATATATATATATATATATATATATATATAAAGACAGGGGGGGGGTTTTTCATTCGACGGAGCGTCGAACCAATCGACGCTCCGTCCTTTTTACACGTCGGTTCAGTTAAGTGGTTTTATACCCACGTCGTCTCCTCTATCTCTCATTTATTCTCTCTTACATTTTTCTTTCTCTCTCTTTCTCTCTCTCTCTCTCTCTCTCTCCACCTCTCCCCCTACCATAACCGTTACCCACTTCCCCCTTTCTTCACCACCCCACAACCACCACTCCTCTCCTACCTTACTACTCTGTCCCTCTGTGTGTGTGTCACCCTAATAGTGATTCTTTGGGTGTTTTTCCTTCCTTAAGGGCTGAAATCATATTCTTTTCATTTTAAGGTATGTGAATTAGTGGATTGTGTGCTCCCTTGTTTTGATTATTTTTGCATTCCATGGCTTGTTTTGATTATTTTTGCTTGCCTTCCAATTGTTCAATGTTTTTTCTATTATTTCGCCTGGGATGCTCATGTTTTTTGCTGGGGGTGGTTTGTTGGTTTGTTTTTGGATGTTGGGTCATTGATCTTTAGCCGAGTCGGAGGCCATTACGACAAACACACCTCATTCATAAGGTTGTTGTTGTTTTTGCCCACCACCTGTTCGATGAAATGCCAAAGTATGACGTTATGTGTCACGATGGCTTGGAGGGCATTACGACTATAGAGTTGTTTTTCCCACCAAGTGTTTTCCATAGTCTAACCCAAGCCAACATGGGGTGAAGTCTGAGTAACCCCAAAATTCGTGACGATTTGTACCTCGGCCAAAGAAGTGTATGGAATCTATTAGTTTTAGCCTACGACAGCATTCGACGCTTAGTTCGATGGCCCGTCGATTCAATCGACGGACCGTCCTACTCAACGTCAAATGAGCCTTCTCAGAAGTCTTAACCAAAACAACATTGACGGTGGACTCGACGGCCCGTCGAATCGATCGACGGGGCGTCTTTCCCACAGTCTTTCAGTCGACAATTCCAGTGGCTAACCTGAGATTGACGATGAGATCGACGGCCCGTTGAATCAATCGACGGGGCGTCTTTCCAACCGTCTTTCAGTAAAAACTTCTAGTGGCTAACAAGAGATCGACGGCTTGTCGATCAATTCGACGACCACTGCGACGCTTCGTTGATCTGTTCGACTACTCTTGTAGCAAATCGACGGACCGTTGGCAGCTTTAACATTATCGCATGTCTTGCACTTTTTTCAGATTCTGTTATATTTCTATGGTTGTCTTAACAACGAAGGGTGTTCTTTTCTCAAGTATGCCTCCAAATAATCCAGTCAAGCGAGGTGGTGGTCCCAGAAAAGGCCGAGGTCAGGGTAAAACAACCCTTACTCTTAGGGATGAACCCTCTGACTCTAAACGTCAAGCGGTGGTCCCAACGACTAGATTGAGGGCACAGACCACCACTCCCCAAGCAGAATCACCCACCATACTCTCCTTTTAGTCTGCAGAGGGGACTTCATCCTCCACATCCGCTGATTCTAGCGATAAAGCAACAGAGCAACCAGCCGCTCTTGAGTGAAATTCAGATGAGGAACGAGAGCAGCTGCGGCTGCAAAAGATGGAGATAGCTGCAATCTGATTTCCCTATGAGGGGTGCCGAAAGTACTATGTAAAAGGGGCCACTACAGTCAGCGGGGGTAATCTGAGGAGAAATATTCAAGAAGAAGAACAAATCAGTATGAGCGACTTAGAGAGCTACCCTCGGATTACTGATCTCATCCAGCACTATCATCTTGAGGCATTCACACAGCCTCCAGGGGATTATTGCCCGACCATGGTTCGGGAATTCTATGCTACCTACAGAGTGATGCTCGAGCAACGGCACAAGAACCAGAAAGCTTTGAAAGCCGCCCCTCCATTAGACGCAGTGTATGTTCGGGGTGTCCATGTTGACATCTCAGCCCGCACAATCAACAGGTTTTATTTTGGTGATGACTTTATGGCACCGACCACAGTGGAATATGAAGATAAGTTTGAAAGAAGGGTTGAGCAATCTGTAAAGAAATGGTTCGCGACGGTGATGGCTAGAGGGCCGGCGGACCAGGCCCCCATGGGTGAGACACTTGGCTGCCAAAATCCATAAGGCGGACATCAGCTTGGAAGCTAAATTTTGGTGGAATTTCATCATATATCGGGTTCTGCCTACGGGAGCAGATAACATAGTCACGCCGGACATAGCAGTAGTTGTGGCTACCATGCTATCCAGGTACCCAATGAACTTGGGTGATTTGATCAGTAGAGCCATTCGGGCACGCGTACCACAGGAGGCGACAGCCTTGATATTCCCGTGCCTTATCACGCAGTTGTGTAGGTTGGCCCAGGTGAGGCACATTGATACATTTACAGCTACTCTCCCAACAACAAAGGTGTGTGACATCACACGGAGTAGGGATGAGATGTGTTTTGTTATTTCTCGCATTCATTGTTAGTTAGTGGTTGCAAACACTTGCTCATGCACAAACCCTAGTTTATTTGGAAAGATAAACTAGGGTGTGATTTGAACTCGGGGCGGTAACCCTCGTTTAATGATCTCACTTAGGGATAAGATGAGTTCTACTTGGCATATTTAATCGGTCTTATTTACAACTTTCTGCATTTGGGAAAATCATGAAAAGAAATACTTTCTAACTATTGAAAAATATTAGAAAGTGCATTAGAAATTAAGTGCATGCAAAACCCCGACCCATTAGAAATATATCATATTGATACCCATAGCATAACATCTAATCATCGCAGGGACACAACTTTGGTTCTCCAAATCCAAACAAATTCCAAATACTTCAAAATTGAAAATACAAACCAAATCTCTTTTCAAACTATTCGGAATAGGATTAAAGCCTTTAAAGACTAGTATCGCATTAGTACCCTTTCCTCTCCATATTCCCTGTGGGATTCGACCCCAACCTTATTTGGGATATTATATTTGACAACGTCCGCTTTACGCCATTAATAGGTATAAGTTGAGCGTATCAGGAAGCACGAAGGTAAACGTGCAATGGCCCTCACGACAACATGAAGGTAAACGTGCAATGGCCCTCACCGCAGCAGGAAGGTAAACATACAATGTCCCTCACGGCAGCAAGAAGGAAAACATGCAATACCCCTCACGGCAGCAGGAAGGTAATCGTGCAATGTCCTTCAAGCCAGGAGGAAGGTAAACGTGTAATGGCCCTCATGGCAGCAAGAAGGTAAACGTGCAATGGCCCTCACAGAAGCAAGAAGACAAACGTACAATGGCCCTCACGACAGTAAGAGGGTAAATGTGCAATAGCCCTCACGGTAGAGAGAAGATAAACGTACAATGGCCCTCACCACAGTAGGAAGATAAACGTGCAATGGCCCTCACGACAGCATGAAATATAACGACAGACATGGCCCCTTCGGCTAGGTCGTCTTTCTTTCATTCTTTATGTCGGTTGTGACCCTCGCGGTCAGATGTGCCGTTCGTTCTTGTTACGACCCTTTTGGCCACGTGTTTGCCTTTGTGGCAATTTCAGCCATTTTGTAGCCCTTGTGGCTTGATATTTTTCCCTCGTGGCATTTTTCATCCTTTCATAGCCCTCTTGGCCGGTTATTCGCCCTTATGGCATTTTCATCCCTTTATAGCCCTTGTGGCCAAATATTTAGCCTTTTGGCGCTTTTTCATCTTTTTATAGTCCTCGTGGACAAATATTCACCCTTTTGGCATTTTTCGTCCTTTATAGCCCTCGTGGCCAAATATTTGCCCCTTTGACATTTTAAATCTTTTCCGTGTCTCGTGCTCTGATCTCTGCAGCTGTCTAGGCCTTCTTTTGGCGAACCATCCCTACACATGAAATAAAGTTAGAAAAAGGGATCATCCTCCCGACATCCTGAAGACCTGCATTAGAAATAATTTAGTATTTTTCCTATTTTAAGTTGATCTATGTTGCCGGCGCCTTTGCATCTTCGGCTTTCTATATCTGGGGCCCTTCGGCCTTGGTATTGATAGATGAATTTTATTATGTGAAAAAATCATTTTTACGAAAAATGTATTAATACCTATTTATGTGAAAATAAATGTACTATTTTAGATTTATAAGGGCCAAATGGCGTGACATGTGTTTTCAAACTAGGGGAATCCCCCTTTTAGAGACGGGGTCTTCGCTTTCTTATGCGAAACTTTTGAGACATTTTCTAAAAAATTCTGCCCCAGTTTAAATCTTGACCAACGAACTCTCGCGGAATCTTCTTTATCAAGGAAATTTTGAGGTCCCCGCAAAATTTCTGCCCTAGTTTGCAGTACGGTGATATACGAGAAAGTTTGAGATCTTTCTCAAAATTTCTGCCCTAGTTTGAAACTTTGGATTGGCTGACTCTTGGTAATGTGCTATTGGCATAAATTTTTTAGATCTTCTCAAAACTCTGCCCCAGTTGGACGTTGAGCAATCTTGATGTTCCTTGCGACATCTAAATCATTGAGGCTTTCTTGGGGTTTCTTGATTTTTTCTTTTGGTGAGACCTTGCTCAAAGAGCGCCTACATATACTGTCGCAGAAGTAATCAAGTCGAACGTAGTTCGGAATAAAAGTAAATGAGCTTTTGGTTTTCACTAATAATGCGACCGGGTCCCAATTGGACTGCTTAAGTATCCAACTGTGGGGAAGTCAGGTCATTGTGTAGTTCATATTACAAAAGTTGTTTTGTTTTTCCTATCTATTATAAAACGATTACAAGCAAAAGGAAATAACTAATACACATAAATAGGATAATGATTACAAGCACAGAGTACTATTACAAACTGAGAAACTTCGTCTTCATGCATAGTAGCGCTTGAGTTCATCTGAGTTTATCGGTTTCGGCCACTCTTGTCCATCCATTTCCGCTAGTACTACCGCTCTTTCGGAGAGTACTTTGCGGACCACGTAAGGACCTTTGCAGTTGGGAGCGAACTTCCCTTTGTATTCATCTTGGTGTGGGACAATCCTCTTGAGCACCATTTGCTCGATCTGGAAATGTCGAGCCCTGACTCGTTTATTGAAGGATCTTTCCATCCTTTGGCAGTATAATTGACCGTGGCATACGGAAACAATCATTTTCTCGTAGATTAAGGCCAACTGTTCGTATCGTGCTAGGACCCATTCAACATTATCCAGCTCAGCTTCTTGAATGATTCTCAAAGAAGGTATCTCAACTTCGGCAGGTATGCCTACTTTAGTAACGTAGACTAGCAGGTATGTTGTTGCTCCTGTTGAAGTTCTAGCTGTAGTACGGTATCCCAATAAAGCATAAGGCAACTGCTCGTGACAACCTTTGTAATTATCGATCATTTTCCTCAATATCCTCTTGATATTCTTGTTTGCTGCTTCTACGACTCCATTCATTTGTTGCTGATAAGCTGTCGAGTTTAGATGAGTGATCTTTGAGTTTATCACAAATATCCTTCATTAGATGGCTATTCATATTTGCTCCATTGTCAGTTATGATGGACTCGGGTATACCAAACTGGCATATGATGTTGTTTCGCACGAAGTCGGCTACCACTTTCTTTTTCACTGACTTGTGAGATGTTGCTTTCACCTATTTGGTGAAGTAATCATTAGCGACTAAAATGAATCGGTGGCCATTTGAGGCTATGGGTTCAGCGGGTCCAATGTCATCCATGCCCCAAGCAACGAAGGGCCATGGTGAGCTCATAGCATTAAGCTCACTTGGTGGTACTCTGATTAAATCACTGTGGATCTGGCATTGATGGCATATTTGCAGATATTTTCAACAGTCACTCTCCATAGTCATCCAATAATACCTGGCTTTGAGAATCTTCTTGGCCAATACAAATCCGTTCATGTGGGGTCCATAAGTCCCTGCGTGTACTTCTTTCAGCAATCTGGTGGCTTTGCCGGCATCTACACATCGTAGCAATTCCAAATCCGGTGTCCGTTTATATAATACTTCCTTGTTCAGAAAGAAACAATTTTCCATTCCACTGATGGTCTTCTTTTATCCACTTGTAATACCTTCGGGATACTCCCGTCTTTCCAAGTACATCTTGATGTCATTGTTCCATGGCTTTCCATCTGGCTCAGCCTCCACGTGGCAACAGTGGGCATGCTCTTCTTTCAACCTTATCCTTAGTGGGTCAATGTGATTGCTGTCAGGATGTTGGATCATTGATGCTATTATGGCCAAGGCATCGACAAATTCATTTTGAGCTCTCGGCGTATGTCGAAATTCAATATTTCTGAACTTTTTGCACAATCTTTGTGCCAAGTTCACATATGGCAAGATCTTTTCATTCTCTCGGTATGTTTGTATGATTGGCCCTCTCAGCAGCAGGAAGATAAACGTGCAACTCACAGCAGCAGGAAGGTAACGTGCAATGGCCCTCGCAGTAGTACGAAGATAAACGTGCAATAGTCCTCACGGTAGCAGGAAGGTAAAAGTGCAATGGCCCTCACGGCAGCAGGAAAGTAAATGGGTAATATCCCTCACGGCAGCTAAAAGGTAAAATTGCAATGGCCCTCACGGCAGCACGAAGGTAAACATGCAATGGCCCTCACGACAGCACGAAGGAAAATGTGCAATGGCCCTCACGGCAGCATGAAGGTAAACGTACAATATCCCTCACGGCAGTTAAACATGCAATGGGCCTTGCGGCAGCAGGAAGGTGAATGTGAAATGTCCCTCATGGCAGCAAAAAGGTAAACGTGTAATTGCGCTCACGGCAGCAGAAAGGTAAACATACAATGTCCCTCACGACAGTAAGAAGGTAAACGTGCAATGGCCTTCACGGCAGCAGGAAGGTAAACGTGCAATGGCCCTCAAGCCAGGAGGAAGGAAAACGTGCAATGGCCCTCATGGCAGCAAGAAGGTAACGTGCAATGGCCCTCACGGAAGCAAGAAGACAAACGTACAATGTCCTTCACGACAGTAAGAGGGTAAATGTGCAATAGCCCTCATGGCAGCAAGAAGATAAACGTATAATGGCCCTCGCGACAGCAGGAAGATAAATGTGCAATGGCCCTCATGACAGCATGAAATGTAATGACAGATATGGCCCCTTCGGCTAGATCGTCTTTCTTTAATTCTTTATGTCGATTGTGACCCTCGCGGTCAGATGTACCGTTCAATCTTGTTGCGACCCTTTTAGCCAAGTGTTTGCCTTTGTGGCAATTTCAGCCATTTTGTAGCCGTTGTGGCTTGATATTTTTCCCTCGTGGCATTTTTCATCCTTTCATATCCCTCATGGCCGGGTATTCGCCCTTATGGCATTTTCGTCCCTTTTTAGCCCTTGTGGCCAAATATTCAGCCTTTTGGCGCTTTTTCATCTTTTTATAGCCCTCGTGGACAAATATTCGCCCTTTTGGCATTTTTCATCCTTTATAGCCCTCGTGGCCAAATATTCGCCCTTTTGACATTTTAAATATTTTCTCTGTCTCGTACTCTGATCTCTGCAGCTATCTAGGCCTTCTTTTGGCGAACCATCCCTACACATAAAATAAAGTTAGAAAAAGGGATCATCCTCCCGACATCCTGGAGACCTGCATCAGAAATAAGTTAGTTTTTTTCCTATTTTAAGTTGATCTATATTGCCGGCGCCTTTGCATCTTCGGCTTTCTAGATCTGGGGCCCTTCGGCCTTGGTATTGAAAGATGAATTTTATTATGTGAAAAAATCATTTTTACGAAAAATGTATAGATGCCTATTTATGAGAAAATAAATGCACTATTTTATATTTATAAGGGTCAAATGTCGTGACATGTGTTTTCGAACTAGGGGAATCCCCCTTTTAGAGACGGGGTATTCGCATACTTATGCGAAAATTTTGAGACATTTTATAAAACATTTTGCCCCAGTTTAAATCTTGACCAACAAACTCTCGCTGAATCTTCTTTATCAAGGAAATTTTGAGGTCCCCTCAAAATTTCTGCCCTAGTTTGCAGTACGGTGATATGTGAGAAATTGTGAGTTCTTTCTCAAAATTTCTGCCCCAGTTTGAAACTTTTTATTGGCTGACTCTTTGTAATGTGCTATCGGCATGAATTTTTGAGATCTTCTCAAAACTCTGCCCCAGTCGAACGTTGAGCAATCTTGATCTTCCTTGCGACATCTAAATCTTTGAGGCTTTCTAGGGGTTTCTTGATTTTTTTTTTGGTGAGACCTAGCTCAAAGAGCGCTTACATGTCTTGTCGCAGAAGGAATTTGGTCGAACGTAGTTCGGAATAAAAGTAAATAAGCTTTTGGTTTTTACTAATATGCGACCGGGTCCCAAATAGACTGCCTACGTATCCCACTGTGGGGAAGTCAGGTCATTGCGTAGTTCATATTACAAAAGTTTTTTTTGTTTTTTCCTATATATTACAATACGATTACAAGCAAAAGGAAATAACTAATACAAGCAAATAGAATAACAATTACAAGCAAAGAGTACTATTACGAATTGAGAAACTTCGTCTTTATGTATAGTAGCACTTGATTGCATCTGAGTTTATCGGTTTCGGCCACTGTTGTCCGTCCAATTCCGCTAGTACTACCGCTCTTTCGGAGAGTACTTTGCGGACCACGTAAGGACCTTGCCAGTTGGGAGCGAACTTCCCTTTGTATTCATCTTGGTGTGGGACAATCCGCTTGAGCACCATTTGCTCGATCTGGAAAAGTCGAGCCCTGACTCGTTTATTGAAGGATTTTGCCATCCTTTGGCAGTATAATTCACCGTGGCATACGGCAACCATCATTTTCTCGTCGATTAAGGCCAACTGTTCGTATCGTGCTAGGAACCATTCAGCATTATCCAGCTCAGCTTCTTGAATGATTCTCAAAGAAGGTATCTCAACTTCGGCAGGTATGAATACTTCAGTACCGTAGACTAGCAGGTGTGGAGTTGCTCCTGTTGAAGTTCTAGCTGTAGTATGGTATCCTAATAAAGCATAAGGCAACTGCTCGTGACAACCTTTGTAATTATCGATCATTTTCCTCAATATCCTCTTGATATTCTTATTTGCTGCTTCTACGGCTCTATTCATTTGTTGCTGATAAGCTATCGAGTTTAGATGAGTGATCTTGAGATTCTCACAAATATCCTTCATTAGATGGCTATTCATATTTGCTCCATTGTCAGTTATGATGGACTCGGGTATACTGAACTGGCATATGATGTTGTTTCGCACGAAGTCGGTTACCACTTTCTTTGTCACTGTCTTGTGAGATGTTGCTTTCACCTATTTGGTGAAGTAATCATTAGCGACTAAAATGAATCGGTGATCATTTGAGGCTGTGGGTTCAATGGGTCCAATGACATCCATGCCCCAAGCAACAAAAGGCCATGTTGAGCTCATAGCATTAAGCTCACTTGGTGGTACTCTGATTAAATCACTGTGGATCTGGCATTGATGGCATTTTTGCAGATATTTGCAACAGTCACTCTCCATAGTCATCCAATAATACCCGGCTCTGGGAATCTTCTTGGCCAATACGAATCCGTTCATGTGGGGTCCACAAGTCCCTGCGTGTATTTCTTTCAGCAATCTGGTGGCTTCGCCGGCATCTACACATCGTAGCAATTCCAAATCCGGTGTCCGTTTATATAATACTTCCTTGTTCAGAAAGAAACTATTTTCCATTCTTCTGATGGTCTTCTTTTGTCCACTTGCAATGCCTTCGGGATACTCCCGTCTTTCCAAGTACATCTTGATGTCATTGTTCCATGGCTTTCCATCTGGCTCAGCCTCCACATGGCAATAGTGGGCATGCTCTTCTTTCAGGCTTATCCTTAGCGTGTCAATGTGACTGCTTTCAGGATGTTGGATCATTGATGCTATTGTGGCCAAGGCATCGACAAATTCATTTTGCGCTCTCGGCGTATGTCGAAATTTAATCTTTCTGAACTTCTTGCACAGTCTTTGTGCCAAGTTCACATATGGCCAGATCTTTTTATTCTTGGTGGCCCATTCGCCCTGTATTTGATTAATCAGCAGGTCGGAGTCTCCCATGACTAGTAACTCATCGATGTTCATATCAAGCGCCATTCTGAGGCCTAGGATACATGCCTCATATTATGCCATGTTGTTGGTACAACAGAATTTAAGCTTTGCGGCCATGGGGTAGTGTTGCTCACTTTCTGATATTCGAACTGCTCTGATTCCAGAACCATTGTATTTCACCATTCCGTTGAAGAACACTGTCCAGCCAGTGTAAGATTCTATTGCTTCTTCTTCTA
Organism: Lycium barbarum; assembly: GCF_019175385.1. Taxonomy (NCBI): domain Eukaryota; kingdom Viridiplantae; phylum Streptophyta; class Magnoliopsida; order Solanales; family Solanaceae; genus Lycium; species Lycium barbarum. Next base: position 32,652,768 of record NC_083344.1, read on the forward strand.
TGGCCAACACCCCTTCGTCTGGAAATGAGTGCGAAGTGGTTTGAGTTCTTCATCCACCGGACTTGCAGGTAGTAGGTCAGCCAAAGTTTGTCCTTTAACAGCCTTCTTAACTATGTATACGACGTCTAATTCACTTAACAGCATTTGCCATTTTGCCTGCTTTCCGATAGGCATAGGCTAGCGGAATATATACCTTAGTGGATCCATCTTGGATATGAAGTGAGTGGTGTACGAGGACAAATAATGCCTCAATTTCTTGGCCACCCAGGTTAAGGAACAGCAGGTTTTCTCTACCAATGTATATCTTGCCTTACAGGCTGTGAATTTCTTGCTTAGGTAGTAAATGGTGTCCTCCTTCTTCCCTACTTCATCGTTTTGTCCTAACACGCACCTAAAGGCATTCTCTGCAATAGATAAGTATAGCAGTAACGGGCTTCTAGGCCTTGGAGGTACCAGGGCTGGTGGATTGGACAAATATCTCTTAATGGTATCAAATGCCTCTTGGCACTCTTCTGTCCATTTCGTGGGAGCGTCGTTTTTCAAAAGCTTGAGGATGGGCTCCACAATGATTGTGGATTGAGTTATGAATCGTCCAATGTAATTTAACCTTCCCAGGAAGCTCATGACTTCCTTCTTGGTTTTGGAAGGAGGTAATTCTTAGATTGCCTTGATCTTTGTTGGGTCTAGCTCTATGCCTCTTCGGCTGACTATAAAACCCTGTAATTTTCCGGCCGGTACCCCGAAAACACTTTTAGCCGGGTTCAATTTCAAGTTGAACTTTCGGAGCGTATTGAAGAATTTCCTCAAATGAGTAATATGCTTCGAATTTTCCTTTGACTTGATAATGGCATCATCCACATATACTTCAATTTCTCTGTGAATCATGTCGTGGAAAATGGTGGTCATGGCTCTCATGTAGGTCGCGTTGGCATTTTTGAGGTCGAAGGGCATTACTTTGTAATGGTATACTCCTCATGGAGTGATGAAGGTTATTTTCTCCACGTCCTCTCTATCCATTAGGATTTGATGGTAACCGGCGAAACAATCCGCAAATGACTATAGCTCGTGCTTGACACAGTTATCTATGAGTATGTGGATGTTTGGCAGCGGGAAATTATCCTTTAGACTGGCTTTGTTGAGATCCCGGTAATCCACACAGATCCTTATCTTTCTATCCTTTTTGGGTACTGGAACAATGTTGGCCAACCAGGTAGGGTATAAGGTTACTTCTATTATCCCGGACTTGATTTACATTTCTACCTCATCCTTGATGCGAATATTGAAGGCCAACTTGAATGGTCGGGTTTTCTGTTTTACCGGAGCGAAGTTCGTGTTGATAGGTAGCTTGTGGGATACTACACTAGTACTTAGCCCTGGCATGACCATGCAAAGATATCCATGTACTTCTTTAGTACATTTATCAATTCTTATTTTAAAGGCATTTCTAGGTGTGCACTTATCCTTGTCTCTTTGACATTCTCTTCGTCACCTAGATTTATGGCCTCTGTTTCGTCCATGTTTGGTTTCCGCTCACTTTCAAACTGCTCTACCTCTTCCGGGAGACGCTCAGGTAACATTGTGGTCTCATCATATTCCTCGTACTCTTCTTCCTCTACGCTGCTCGACTCATTTTTTTTGCAACATGTCATGACATTTAGGGTTGTTTTATCATTTTTGTTACTGGAAAAAATTCAAAGAAAAGTATGTTAGTGTAGAACATGCATGCGCAATAAATAAATAAAATTATTTTGATTAAACTGAGGCTTTCTTTGATTTAGATTAATAAAAGTACAAATTGTAGTCCCGGCTTGGATCCACATCAAGCCATTTCCGTTTTTAAAAACATTACGAGGTATATAGAATGATAAAATGTGAGTAATCGGTCCTCGACCGATTCTCCCTATTTTCAAAATAAATTCATCTTTATCTACCGAGGAGCCAGTAACGGGGTAAAGGTCCAATTGGGCAGTTGTTCGCCCGGATCTGTGTCTCTGATGGTGGGCGTTTCTGCATACTCTTCTAAGATGGCTGAACAATCTTCTTCTTAGAATAACATCCCTATCCCTTCTTCAATGTCAGCACCGTTCGGCACAAGCATTCGGCTAGGAAATGACTGGTACAGGATAGGAATGGGTTTGCGGAGATCCGCGACCTCTTGCCTCTTCTTGTTAGGTATCTCATCTTCAGTTGGGACATATCCTAGTCTGAAATGAAAACTGTCACGGAATTGTCTGGATAATTATGCATGCTTGCCTCTCCATGGATTGTCACTTCTTGTTCTCCCCAGACGAATTTCAAAGACTGGTGAAGTGAAGCTGGTACTGCACCTGCCATGTGGATCCATGGCCTCCCCAAGAGTAGATTGTAGTTGGTAGGTATTTTCATAACCTAAAACTCGGTAGTGAACTCTGCTGGACCTATTTGAATATCTAGGTCCACTACTCTGGTGGCATCACATCGGCCTCCGTCAAATGCTCTTATATTAGTGTGGCTCTAACCAACCTTTCCAAGGTTTTATCCCAGCTGAATTAGGGTAGACTCGGGACAAATTGTGTGTCCCGCTCAGTTATCGATCAGCATGCGAGTCACTACTTTATTGCGGTACATGACAGTGATGTGCAGTGCTTTGTTGTGATTGGTGCCTTCCTTGGGCAACTCTTTTTTCCATAAAGCTAATTTGGTGTTCCTCCATAACATGGGCAACCATTTCAACCAGATTTTTGCTAATCATCCTAGTTGGGACGTGGGCTTCCTCAACACGTTCATTAGAGCCAAGCAATTCTGGGGTGAACTTTGTAAAAATGCCAACACTGAAATTTGGGCCGGTGTTTTCTTTAGGTGCTCCACAATAGAGTATTCTTTGGTCTGCATCCAATGCCAGAAATATTCAGCTTCACCCTTAGTGATTGCCCTTTTTTGATTTCCCTCTCTTCGAGGTACCCCTTGGGCTAGATCTTCGGGAGTATAGCACCTTCTTGATCTTTTAATTCCGTAAGCAGCAACAGCTTGGACCACAAATTCTTTTCGAGGCGGTGCAGGGGTTACTTGTGCTACATGCGCAACAACTGCTACAGGGATTAATACTTTGAATTGTGGATGCTCTCGTAGAGAAAGCGATGCCGTTGTGCGCTCATGTTCTTTCACAGATTCATGGATTGTGGGCTTGCCTATGACCTAGTATTCTTTTCTTTCGATCATATGAATCACGTTGTTGCCATGGTTTGGCAAGGGGTTGGTGTTCACATTTGGAGGAGCTGTTTGGAGTACAATCTCCTTCCGGTCAATCATGTCTTGTATCTTAGACTAGAGATTGATGCAGTCCTCAGTGTTGTGTCCTATTCCGTTAGAATGGTAGGCACATGTTTGGTCAGCTCGGTAGAACCGATTCTTTTTGTCAACAACCTTTGGGGGATGCATTTGGATCATCCTGACCACGCTCAATCTTTTGAACAGATCAGTCCATGATTCCATTAATGGATTGAACACGTAGGCAGGCTTTTTTTTGAAGTTCTGACATGGCGCATTATAAGTGTTAGGTGGTAACTGATTTTGGTGGGTATTGGGTTGGTTATCTTGTGGAGGACGGTAAGTGGGTAGAGACAGTCTGATAATTTGGCCGTGGAGCTTGATAATTCGGGGGAGGTGATTGGAAGGTATTTTGTGAGGTTTGGTAATTTAGTGGTGGTGCTAGAAGGTTAGCTGTGCATAATATAGGGGCACCGCATTGTACGGAGAAGGTATGTAAGTGTTTGGGGGAGGTGAAGTATATGCTTCCATCTGGAATTCCTCCCTCCTTTTAGGTTTTGGGCTAAAAGTGTGGGATATTTTTTCCACGTCTTCCTTCTTCTTCCTTATAAACCCGGTTGAGCTTGACCTAGTGGACTTTCCAATCATACTTATGATTCGGCCTGTTTTGAGACCATCTTCTATGGCTTCTCCTATTTTGACTAGTTCGGAGAATGGTCTTTCGGCCATTGAAAGCATTCTGTCATAGAAATTCCTTTCTTGCGAACGGATGAAGACTGACACTAGTTCTTCCTCGCCCATTGGCGGTTGTACCCGAGCAGCTTCTATTCTCCACCTACTTACATACTCGTGAAAGGTATCGGTGGATTTCAGTTTGACTTTTTCCAAATAATACCTGTCTGGTACCATTTCCATGTTAAAGCGAAATCTTTCCTTGAAGGCCGCATCCATGTCTTCCCATGTAATCCAACGGCATATGTCTTGCGCCGTGAACCATTCTGAGGCTTCTCAGGTCAAACTTCAGCTGAACAGCCTCATGAGAAGCACTTGGTTGTCTCAGACACTGACCAATATGTCATAGTAGGCCCGTAGATGCGCTTTTAGATTACCCGCCCCATTAAATAGCTCAAAACGCGACACTTTGAAGCCTTCGAGTAAGTCCAAATTTGGATGAATACATAAGTCGTCATAACTTAGGCCCGTGCTTGTGAGCGGTTTTCATGGTTTGCTCCAGCATTGCAATCATTTTCTGCTCGAGCCTCTCTTCTTGTTTTTCCTGTTCGGCCTTTCATGCTTTTTCCATCTCCTCGTAGTGATCAATTTCTTGATTAGGTGAAAAGGTTCCTGGGGTTACAGGTGTGTGGAAGGAAACTGCAGGGGGAGTACGGTGGTTGGTAGCGAGATGATGCTTGGTTGTATAATGATGCCGGGATGGGTATTTTGTGGTGTTGGGTAAAAGGGGATATAGTGAGTGGTTTTGAGAATTTGGGTAGTGTTAAGTGATGGTGGGGTGTGGTTCGAGGCACCAATGTGACCAGGTGGAGAAGTGGTCAGGTAATGGCGAATTTACAGATGGAAAGAACGGTGGAGGCCTTCTTTCTTCAGCAGGGGCCTCTTAGGCAGCATTAGCAGCTTTGTTTCGCACCACTTCCTCTTGAAGATGGGTGATTTTCTCAAGATTTATTTTCGTAATGTCTTCAGTAGGGGATGACTTAGATAGTTTGCGCAGAGGCAATTCTCTGAGAGCAATGTTAGTAGGAGTAGTTTCGTTCTCAGAAGTACCAGCCATTTTTTCTTTGCCTTTGTCTTGGTGGGATAAGGATGCTATTGCAACTTTGGATCTTATGAAGTATGCCAATGTGAACACGAATCAACCTCTCTTTCTATAAGAAAAGAATAACTCAAAGGCAAATAGAGTTAGTCTCGTTAGGTAATAAAAAAGTTAATTAAGATATCACAAGAAGATAGCAGTTAAAAATACTTAGCACATAAATAATCATATGTTTGATTTAAATTCTCAATTGATGATGCAATCGTAGTTTCCCTAAGATCACCTATGTGGAGTCTAGTCAAGAAGCTCCAAACATTACAAGGGTTGTACATGAAGATAGGCGCTTGTGAGCATGCATTAGCGCCATACCAAGGATCCCAAGTGTGGAAGATTGCTTGGGAGGATGGAATGGAGAAGAGTGATGAAGATGGTCATGCATGTAAAGTGTTACACCCCGAAAAATTTCACGCTACAAGATCGTAGACGACGTGGTACGAGCTCCGAAAAGAGTAAAGTCATACAATGATTAGGGATGAAGATTAGGTGATCTAAGTCTAAGAATATATACATATGGTGTGAATTGTTTCATATATTACTTGACGAAAATCCCTCGTTACTGTAAGCTAAGTGGGGCCCACACGCCGGTACTTTTATAAAGGACATATGAAGAGATGTATGAGTAGTACATGGGAAGTTTAGCAAGTCCTAAGAAGGACCCTTAAGACAAATATGGGCATACGCCCTCCAAAAGGACGATTTAAGGAAATGTTTTCAGATGATCTTGATTGGAGGGGCCAAAACTCCCTTATAAGTTTGGAATTTGGAAAAATGTAAAGAATGAAAGTTGTAGCTAATTGAATTGGATTTCCAACCATAGGTGGTGGGCCGTCACATAATATTGGGATCAAGGGTTATGACCTTTTTACCGAACGAACGTTCAGTCAGAAAAATTAGGCCTGCGCGAACGCGCCCAAATGGGGCACGATCGCACTGTAGGATTTTTATGGCGGTCCAGGCAGAACCTGGACCGTTATAAAAAGGGGGTTATCCCCCATTTTTCAACCAAAGACACCCAAAAATATCCCAAATTCTCAGGAAAATTCCCCAACCTTCCCACACCCACTTTTTAGCCCGAAACCAAGTATAATTCCCAAATCCCGGTCCAGACGGCGTATAGTTGCAACTACAAAATTGTGTATTAATGCATTGTGGCTTAATATCAAGGTTGGGGAGTGAAGATATAGCATTCTTATCTAAAGAAAGGTATGAATCTCTTGCTATTAACGTTAATCTTGGTTTATTTACAGAGAAAGAGTTGTAAAATTGTTATAAAATGATCCTGTGATGGAAATATGGGACAAAAAGCATATGGGATGTTTATGAAGTATTTTGGAGTTGGAAATATTATGGTTAATGTTGGTACTGTTGTGATTGTTGTTGGTTGTTGAATTGAGAATTCATGCTAGGCATATAAACAGCGGAGATACAGCCCGATTTTCGGCAGAATATAGAATAGTTTGATTTGAAACTTGGAATAAGTGTGAGATAAAGAGACTAACGTTAGTGTAAATCCTCTTAAATGTATACTTGCGAGCTCGGACGCATAAGCGTAGCCAATAGGAGGTTGAACAGGTATGTTAAGGCTCGTCCCTTTCTTTCAAAGGCATGATTCCTATGTTACGATTTCATAAATGCTTCCGTAACTTCTTGTTTTCAAAAGTTATAAGTCTATGATTCTAAGGCATGATTCCTTTCTCGATAACCCGTAAATGTTTTCCAAAATGTCTGTATTTTTCCAAAACAGAGGTTCATGATTTCGTAAGCTCTTCTGACAACGATGATGGACACGTTTTATCATGATGGCAATGATGCCAAAAAAATGAGAATATTTTCCTATGATGATTATGATGATGAGGATTCTGTGTTTAAAGGTCCCAAGGTTACGATTTCAATGATGATATAAGAATGTTGAGCTATTTCTTGATTTCTCAATTTTATTCATGGATGATGACTATTTTTTAAATATTCCAAAGTATATGAATTGACGCCTTATGATAGTTATGACCCTATTCTATGTTTTCTCTTGATGTTATTCTCATTGATAGTCTCACTTTATAATAATTGTTCCATCAAGGTGAGACAAAGCGACCATGATTATTCCATAATATAATCGGAGGTTACCAATCTTAGGTCACTCTGATATAGGCATAGTTTTCTTTGGGCTCTCATGCATGCTGCTTATATGATATATCTATATGTATATGGGGAATACGGGAAAAAGGGAGTGGCGCTATAGACGCATTGCCACCTGATCAGTTGGCGTAATATGATATCATCCCGGATGCGGGATATATGTGGTTAAATGGATCGGGCCGACATTCCTCGGCATATTTTCTGTATATATGAACAAGAAATGTTTTTCAAAGAAAGCTAAGCGTGCATGGCATCCGCCCTAAGAGTGACTCATATGTACAGGTTACTCTTTTATTTTACGATATGCTCCATATTTCAATTCTTCTATTATTCATACTTTACACCCCTTACTATGTTACTATTCATGCCGACATACTCAGTACATTATTCGTACTGACGTCCCTTCTTGTGGACGCTGCGTTCATGCCCGCAGGACCAAGTAGCCAGTCAGACGATTCGCAGCAGTAGGACCTCCCCTCAGCAGCAGTCAGTACGCTCCATTGATCCGGAGCTACACCCCTTTTAGTATGCTATTCGGTTACGTACATATATGGGTACGACAGGGCCTTGTCCTTATTATGACCCGTATTTCGTACGATCGGATAATTCGAGATAATTGCGAAAAGTCAAAGGCAAGACTATTTTCCAAAAATTATTTCGATGAACAAGTTGTTTACTAGTATGGAAATATTGAGAAAGGCTAAGGGTAAAAAGGGAAATTCGCAAGATGACTCATAGAAATATGGAGGAAGGCTAAGGGAAAATTTGGAATTCGAAAATTAATTTTTTCATGAATTACAAAACAAAAAAAAAAGAAGGGAAAAGAAAGTGGGCTTGACTAATTTGGGCCAAAGTGGCCGGCCATGTGGGGTGGCCCAAGGCCCACATTGAGGCCTAATATGTATCCATAAAAATATGACCAATTAGTCATCTTTTTCATTCTTAACACTTAGACCTTTCAAGAAACTTGTAGAAGAGCAAAAAATAAAGGCCATTCGGCCAAAGAAGAGAAAAATTGGAGCCTCCAAATTTGATCCAAAAAAAAATATTTTCTTCTAGTATTCCTACTAATTTGAAGGTTCTCTTGAACGTGGTACAATCGTTGGAGCAAGAAATTCCCTCTTTGTTGCAAGTTCATAATTATAGTCAAGTGGTAAATTGAGGAAAAAGGTAAGAATTCATATTCTTTTATATGTTATGGATGGTTTGTGTATGTTGTAGTATGTAGAAATGAATGAAAATCATGAAAATAATGTGTGTTGTGTTGAGCCGTGTGGTGTGGAGTTGGCCGTGTATAGGTGTGTGGTGTAGGAATGGTAAACCAATTATTTTATCTAGTGTTTTGATTGTTGTTGTTGTGGATTCTATATTGATAATGAAAGTTGGATGCTTCTAGTTGAAGTTGTAAGTGTTGGAAGGTGGTTTTGGAAGCTAATGTGACTATAATATCATTTCTTGTATCTATGGAAATAATGTTTTAGTATGTGAATTATTAGTATAGCCCATGAATTGAAGGAAGGAAATGAGTTGTCATTGTTTTGTTGAATTTGGAAGGTTTCGGATGAAGTAGGATGTTGAATGGGTTGTTTTGAATATTATGTAAATTGTTTGAAGTATTCTTGAATCATGTTAGAATGATTTCGGATTAACATTTGAATGTGGGATCATTGGTGTTAACTTGGATATATGTGATGGAATTGAATGTAAATGAAATGTCGTCGAATTGTGTGACGAAGGTTGTTAATGTTAGAATATACATATTTTTGGATTGATTGTTGAATTTGTTAGTGTGATGGTTGGTATTGTTGTTGATAATTTGGCCGAGGCGAATTCTCGGATTGTTGATTGTTGATTTGGCCGAGTTAGATTCTCGGGGATGGTGTATTTACAGGGGAAATGCTGCCGAAATTTTGGCAGATTATAAGCGAGTTTACTTGAAAGATTAAGATAAGTGTATGACAATATGTCTAATGATTATGTAAATCTCCTTGTATGTAGACTAATGAGCTTGGACGAATAAACGTAGCTAATAGGATATGGAGCAGGTATGTAAGGCTTACCCTTTCTTTCTTTTGGCATGATTTTTATGAAACGAGCAAATGACGTATACGTATGATTTCAAAGAAATTTCCATTCTTAGAGCCACTAGGATGGCTAATATTTTTGATTCCCCTAAGTTGTCTCATATGGTTTTGATGTATATCTATGATGTCCGAAGTTTGTTGATACGTTTCCAAATGACATTCGAAAAATAATTGATATGCATAAAGTTTTGGTTTTCAAACGCTAGCACGTTCGAATATTCCATCGAGTGTTCGATATATTTTGATATGTTTATATGGTTCCAAAAACTCTAATTTAATTGATCCATAACGATATCCGAAATGTACTTGACATGATTATGGCCTTGATTTTCCAAAAATGGCTTCTGAAACGCTTATAGAACGTTCTGTACTTCAAATGCTCATAACTTTCTTATACTAACTCTGATTGATCCGAAACTTGTTTCTGAGCCTTCAGATGTCGGTAAGTGTACATATCCATCGAGTCTTGATTTATGTGCATATAGTTCTCACTACTCTGCTCGTGCATGTGTCGTGATCTCTTTCACCGAGTTTCGGGCCGGTATATATCGTGCGCATGGTTCGCCGGGTCCCTTGCTTGAGGGCCGGGTGCCATATATGTATTCCGGAGTATGATGTGTTATGGTGTTATGATGTGTTCATGGTTCGCCGAACCATATATGTGTATATGTATATTCTGATCTTATGATGTGATATTATGATGTGTGACGGAGATTACGGAGCAAATCTTCTGGAGTATGATGTGTGTGGCGCCAAAGGCAGGGTGACGCCACGTTCCCCGGGTCCCGTAAGGGGCCGGATACCGTTCTTGGCATGCATGATTCGTGTTTCCAGTAAGTTGTATCTATTACACCGCATATCGTGCTTATGGTCTGTACTAACCTTCTGCACGTGCCATAACAATATAACATGTGTATGTGGATCGGGCTGCATGTTCCGCAGCAAATACATTTGTGGATCGGGACGAACGTTCCTCGGCACTAATATGTTATATATGTGGATCGGGCCGTACGTTCCTCGGCATTATGATGTTATATATGAATCAGTTATGTGTTTATGTATATGATGACATACGATGTTGGCACGCACGGTCTGTGTTTGGAAAATACGCATTTTGGCACTTTGGATGATCTACTTGTTTTCTGTACTTCTTCTGACACATGACATTGGTATACACGATTTGCATTCTGGAAAAAGATAGGTCTTTTGGTATTCTCAAAATGTACTTACTTTTGTACTGTTTGTTTCGATTATGGTTATGTTTTCTGTATTCCATGCTTTACATACTCAGTACATATTCCGTACTGACCCCCTTTCTTCGGGGGCTGCGTTTCATGCCACACAGGTACACCCAGATGAGTAAAGGACATTGCTAAAGGATGCTTCAGCTGGATTGACAACTCCATTTGCTCCTGGAGTATTGCCGAGTCAGAATATATGTGTTATGATGTTTGTCCGAAGTTAGAGATTTTGCAGACAAAGTCGTGGGTATAGAATGTCAGTGTTGTAATCGGCTCCATCAGCCAATGTGTTATTCTGTAGTATGTGATAAACCCCATGTGGTTACAGATTTTATTTGAATTGAGAACAAAGAAAAAGAATATTTCTGAAAACTATACTATGTATTTCATTTCTATTTGATGTAAAAGTCTAAGAAGTTTATGTGTGCACTAAAGGCCTGAGGGTTCGCTCGGCCCTAAGTAAGGGTCGGGTGCCCATCACACCGTAGGGAAATTAGGGTGTGACAAAGTGGTATCAGAGCAGGTTTGTCCTAGTGGTTGTCTGCAAAGTCGTGTCCGGTAGACTCCTGTTTATGGGTGTGAAGCCGGCCACATTTATAAACAGGAGGCTACAGGGAATCTAGGGATTGTTGACCTTCTTTCTGCCTTAGATCGTGCGATAGAGCCAAGTCATAGAAAATGAGAATTCCATATATAAGCCTTACATACGACGGAAGGAGGTAAGTGATGATATGGAAAATTATAGAAGTAAGCTTTGATATATTTGTTCTGTTATTTGGAATTGGGAACTCTGGGTGGCTGGAATATGTCGTATGACTGTATGCACTGTGAGGCATTGTTGGTATTTGCTGTGTGTGGATTCTGAATAGTAAGAACTGTAAAAGAAGATTCTTCCAGAATTGTTCAAAAATCAGGTCATTTAGTCAGGTACGCCTAACGAAAGGAAACGTGGAAAGGAAACATTGTGAATAGACAATAAGTGGGATGTAATATTTTAAAGGAGCTACGGATTTGGGCATGGCGTGAAAAATGATTGTGAGAAAGACGGTTAGCAGCCCAAAAGATTAAAATGGATAACGTCCGAGGTTTAATAAGAGTAAGCTCTATTGAAGGATTCAGAGAAAGTCGACAATCAGTTTGTCGTAAAATATTATGTTAGGATGGTGAGTGGAAATTCGAACAGGCCGATACCCGAAGTATTCATAAGTAACGGCGGAAAAGGTATATCCGTTACCATCGGGAATCTGGAAACCTGGGATGAGAGGCAATTATGCACCTAAATGAAAGGTGAATATTGTGGATCGAAAAGGGCAAAACAGTAATTGTAAAAGAAAGGATGTGTTACGAAAATGTCTCGGAATCTGTAAGACTTCAATTTGCTCTAGGTCATGTAATAAAGGTCATGCGAGGACGCGGGCACAATTATATCAGCATTAAGGCACCGGATTCCATCGAAGTTTCGAGGTTAAGCGTGCTAAGGTGGGAGAAATCTTAGGATGGGTGACCCCCTGGGAAGTGTGCAAGAAATCCTAAAGATTTAGACATAAGAGACAAATGAGAAGCTAGAGTGGCCTAAGGGAAACTAGAGTATACGGGATGGCTGGAGACCATAAGAGGCCACATAGGACGGGACAGGCTAGACTGGAGAAGAGACAGAAAGTGTGTCACAGCTCTGGAATTTGGATAGGCTTGAATAGCGTTTGGAAGTATTTTGTGGGCCAGTTGATAGTAATTATGTATATATATGTACGAATGCGTATGATATCTCATATGTGATTGTATCGGTGGACATGTGAGTCCCAGCAACCGGCGCTACGATAAAGAAGGCATTAATCAAGTAAAGGTACCGAAGTTCTAGTGACAACAAAAATAGATAGTACAAGTGTTACAAGATAAGATGCTATTATTTTCACTAAAGGTTAAGATTGGAAATTTTAATACAACGATATTTGGAAAGAAAAGAGTGTGAGTAAATGGAAGGCAAGGAGATTAAATGTCGGGAAAAGATGAAAGTTAAGAAAACCTTAGTGAGTGAAACCCTCGAGAGAAATTACCAGTAAAAGTACGAGACTATTTGGATAAAAATTCAAAGGTAGGCACGTGAAAAGGATAAAGTATGGTAACATGGAACAAAAGAGGAATGTGTGGAGTTTGAAAATCAATTTCAATAAGTGGGACGGACGGAATAGTGACTACGACAAGGAATGTGAAGTAAGAGAAAGAATGATAAAGCCTTGTGACGATGTTAGAAAATTTCGGCCCTTGAAAGGTATATAAAGGAATAGAATGTGCAGCTAAATTAATGTGGTTGCCTCGGACATGGAAATGCTTTCCTGAAAGGATGACTTGGTGTCACGACCCGACTCGGGGCCGCGACGAGCACCCGGTGCTAGCCCACCCGAGCACCCTCTTAGCTTACTCTTATGCTTACATCTAGGTGAGCCACATAATTATACATGCATTTCCATTCATTCGTCAACTAGTCCCATTTGGACAACAACACATTTATATCATCATAGGCTGCTATGCCACATCAATGTACATGGGCCAACATGGCCGAAAAAATGATATACAAAACATAGGCCGACAAGGCCAAACACATCTACCCATACACACACATGTCTACGAGCCTCTAAGAGTATAACATATCACATTAGCGGGACAGGACCCCGCTATGCCCATAATTATATACACAAAAGAATGAGTACCCAAAAGATATGGCTCCGAAGGAAATGGAGCTCTCTATGTAATCTCCGAATAGGCAGCTATGGATCAAGTCTGTCTCCCTGTGCACCTGCGGGCATGACGCAACGTCCACAAACAAAAGGACGTCAGTACGAAGAATGTACTGAGTATGTAAAGCATGAGCAACATCAATAAATAAGCATCATGAACAACATATGAAATAGCATAGGAGGGGGGAGACAATAATATCATTTCCATAGCACTTACCTGCCTTTCGTAGGACTTTCCATTTTTCATACGTATTTGTACACCTACGTCATCATCCGTATTCCATAATAGTACTCGTACCATACTTGTGCTCATATTCGTATACATGTCCTTATTCGTATTCTTATACATAGTCTTATGACATTCATATTCATATTATATACATAGTCATTTCATATACATGACATTTACATAGCATACCCGACCTCATAGGATCGGTGTTTCATACATACTTGGCCAACCAAGGCTCAAGGTTACTCATACCTGGCCCTACCAAGGCTTCAGGGTTATCCGTACTATCTGCAGAGGTGTGCGCGCTTTTCGTAATCGTATACATACTTTATACATATTCATATACATATATCCAACCCGGCGTTATAAGCTCGGGGTGTCATTATAGGCCTTCATAGGCACATGTAAGTATAATAGCCCGTAGGCACCTTTAGCATCATTATTATTATCATCGTCATCACTATCATCATCATTTTCGCTACATCTATATCTTATGCTTACTCGTCATATGGGGTGCGTAGTACAATCGTAGCACATATCAAGGATAGTGAGCTTATGAGCTCAGAGTGTCAATCGTTTGAATAAAACATACTCATATAGAGGATTTAAGAGTTTGGCCAAGGAACCATGCCTTATGAAAGAAGGGTTAGCCTTACATACCTTTTCGTCGGACTATTCTACATTTCCACGCTTCCTCCCAATGCTAGCGTTTATACCTTCATTAATATCATAACAATGGCCATTAGTCATTCGCATTATCCACATTATCTAGATTCCTTAATTTGCCTCTAATTCACCCATATTCATGGTCATAACATCCAACTTCGTCCATTCGTCTAAAGTGTCTAGTTCATGATCTTAGTGCCATTTATAATACATTCACATCACAACACAATAACATTCATGATTCAATTCAAACTATTCCTCAAAATGTCACTATTCATCATTCATGACCTACATGACCATATTTTGTACAATCCATGTATTTCAACTCTTTAATACCTTAAAACTCATGTAAAAATCATGAATCTTACCTTAGAAGTTGTAGGAGCAAGCTTTGGTTAATAATACTCCACTTTGACCAAAAACGCTAGTTTTTCTCCATTTGGATTTCTTGACTTGGATGATCTTTGATGATGTTCTTACTCTTGATTCACCTCGTTTTATGTTGTTGATCCTCAAATATCCTTGAAAACTTGTATAAAGAATGTAGAGAGAGGTTTTAGAGAGAAGTGGTGTAATGTTGTAATGACATAAAATAAGTGTTGGTTCCCTTATTTAATGAATTGCAAAAATCTGTGCTGGGTGAATAGTGGTCGTCCATGGATGTTTACGGTCCGTATTCCACTTTACGGACCGTCCCTCGTAGTCGTCTTTAACCATTTCCAGAACCAGAAACTTTGGCTGCATGCATGGTGATTTACGACCATGGTTTACGGGCCGTAAATCACATCACGGTCCGTCCTCCTGGTCGTATTTTACCATTTCTCAACTGGCCAGAAAGTCGAAGTCTTGCATGGTAATTTACGACTGCCAGTTTATGGACCGTATACCAATTTATGGTCCGTATTTTGCACTTTACGACCACTAGGCAGATTTCAAATCTGCAACTTTTCATATCTCTTAGACTTCTCATTTTAATCACCCACGTCCATGCACATGCATTGCTCACCTTATATCTCATCTTAACTTAGCCAACTTTCTCATCTCACATCGGATACCTTCGAAATCTCGCCTAAGGTCATCGAATGTCGTTTCTTGCTCATGGACCTCATGCACACATACTTATCACTAGTTCGTTCACTTACGTACCAACGGAAAAATTTTCCGAGGTGTAACATTCTCCCCCCCTTAAGAACATTCGTCCCCGAATGTTGAAGTGCTCGGGAGTTCTACAAAAATTTCGCCAGAGTTTCCCTTATAATATGGTGCTACCATCCTGCCACAACAACCCATAATATCGTTGCCACACAGGGCCACAACATAACAACATAAAAATATTTGGCACACATGACCCAAAAGCATAAAAGGAAATATACATACCTTATGATCTTGACGTCTCATCTTGGTCTTCTTCCAAGGGCTGAAATAAATGTGGGTATTTGGATCGCATACTTTCTTCTGCTTCCCATGTCATCTCCTCTCGTTTACTGCTTCTTCATAGAACCTTAACCGAGGCCACCTCTTTGTTTCTAAGCCTCCATACTTGCCTGTCTAATATGGCAATGGGTACCTCTTCATAAGTCAATTTCTCTGTCACTTGCACATCATTTACTGGGACGATCCTAGTGGGATCTCCAACACATTTTCGAAGCATCCAGACATGAAATACTGGATGGACTGACTCCAATTCCGGAGGTAGATCTAACTCATAGGCCACTTTGCCTATTTTGCGCACAATCTCATATGGTCCAATATATCGGGGACTAAGCTTCCCCTTTTTGCCGAATCTCATAATGCCTTTCATTGGCGACACTTTCAAGAATACCCAATCCTTCATTTTGAACTCCAAGTCTTTCCGACGATTATCCGCATAGGACTTCTGACGACTTTGGGCTGCTAACAACCGATCTTGTATAAGCTTGACTTTCTCTATAGATTGCTGGACCAAGTCTGGCCCTATAAATTTAGTTTCTCCGGTTTCGAACCACCCAATTGGGGATCTACACTTTCGCCCATATAAAGCTTCATATGGTGCCATTTGAATGCTGGAATGATAACTATTATTGTAAGCAAATTCAATGAGTGGCTAATGATAATCCCAATTCCCTCCAAAATCTATCATATATGCTCGTAACATATCCTCAAGAGTCTGAATAGTACGTTCAGCTTGTCTATCTGTCTGGGGATGAAATGTCGTGCTAAGGCTAACTCGGGTCCCTAAACCCTCTTGGAAAGACCTCCAAAACTTAGCTGTAAAATGAGTCCCTCTGTCGGAGATAATAGATACCGGGACGCCATGGAGTTTTACTATCTCTTTAAGATAAAGCTTCGCATAATCTTCTGCCTCATAGGTCATCCTGACCGGTAAGAAATGAGCTGACTTGGTGAGTCTATCCACAATCACCCATATGGAATCATACTTACGTCGAGAACGGGGTAAGCCTGAAATGAAGTCCATGTTAATCACTTCCCACTTCCAAGTTGGGATTTCCATAGCTTGCAACAATCCACCCGGCTTTTGGTGTTCAATCTTCACTTGTTGGCAATTAGGACACTGAGCTACGAGTTCCGCTATATCTTTCTTCGTCCCATTCCACCAATATATAGACTTAAGATCATGATACATCTTCGTCGCTCCGGGGTGAACAGAATAACGGGAATTATGAGCTTCTCTCAAAATCTTGTGGCATAAACTTGCCACATCGGGAACACATAATCTTCCTCTACATCGGAGAGCTCCGTCTCCTGAAATGTCAAATGATGACTCCTTTTTCTGAGGGAGTGTATTTCTATACTGCATTAGCAAGGGATCCTCATATTGTCGCTCGTTCAGTTCTGCCACTAGCGACGAGACTGCGGTATTCTGGATAGTAGCTCCGCTGCTACCTGAGTCCACTACTCGGACTCCTAGGCTAGCTAACTGTTGAAGCTCACGAGCCATCTCTTTCTTTTCTGGTCGTACATCACTTAGACTTCCCATCGACCTACGGCTAAGAGCATCAGCCACCACATTTGCCTTTGCGGGGTGGTACAAGATCTCAACATCATAGTCT
Organism: Lycium barbarum; assembly: GCF_019175385.1. Classification (NCBI taxonomy): domain Eukaryota; kingdom Viridiplantae; phylum Streptophyta; class Magnoliopsida; order Solanales; family Solanaceae; genus Lycium; species Lycium barbarum. The sequence continues at coordinate 32,669,983 of NC_083344.1, forward strand.
TTTAGCAACTCTAGCCATCGTCGTTGCCGCAAATTCAACTCTTTCTGCTTAAAGATGTATTGAAGACTCTTATGATCTGTGTAAATATCCACGTGGACACCATATAAGTAATGTCTCCATATATTTAATGCATGGACCACCGTGGCCAATTCTAAGTCATGGGTAGGATAATTCTGCTCATGTTTCCGCAATTGCCTTGAAGCATACGCAACCACCTTGCCATGTTGCATCAACACACAGCCTAGCCCAACACCTGAAGCGTCGCAATACACAACGTTTCCTTCCAATCCCTCTGGAAGTGTCAGAACTGGGGCAGAAGTCAATCAACCCTTTAACTCTTGGAAACTACGTTCGCAAGCATCTGTCAATTGAAACTTGGCTGATTTTTGTGTCAACTTTGTGAGTGGTGCAGAAATAGAGGAAAAACCTTCAACGAATCTCCTGTAATAACCTGCTAAGCCCAGAAAGCTACGAACCTCTGTAGGAATTGTGGGTCTTGGCTAAGTTTTCACGGCCTCAATCTTTTGACTATCCACTCGAATACCATCGGCTGCCACAATATGCCCTAAAAATGTCACTGAGTTCAACCAGAACTCACATTTGGAAAACTTTGCAAACAATTCTCGAGTTCGAAGAACTCCAAGGACAATACACAAATGATCTGCATGTTCTGCTTCAGATCTAGAATACACCAAAATATCAGCAATGAATACGATTATAAATATGTCCAGAAAGGACCGGAACACATTATTCATCAAATCCATAAATACCGCTGGCGCATTAGTTAGCCCAAATGACATCACCCGGAATTCAAAATGACCATATCTCGTTCTGAAGGTTGTCTTAGGGATATCTTTCTCCCTAACCCTCACTTGATGATACCCGGACCTCAAATCAATCTTTGAAAACCATTTGGCGCCTTGCAAATTATCAAACAAGTCATCAATCCTTGGGAGAGGATATTTATTATTAATCGTTACTTTATTCAATTGTCTATAATCAATGCACATTCTCAGAGAGCCATCTTTCTTTCGGATGAACAATACGGGCGCCCCCCACGGGGATGAACTAGGCCTAATGAAGCCTTTATCAAGCAAGTCCTTCAATTGCTCCTTCAACTCTTTCAATTCTGCGGGTGCCATTCTATATGGAGGAATAGATATAGGTGTGGTGCCTGGCAACACATCAATGGTAAAATCAATCTCCCGTTCGGGAGGAAGGCCTGGAAGCTCTTCCGGGAACACATCGGAAATTCGTTCACTACGGGAACTAACTGAAGGGTCGGCGATTCAGCTTCTACATCTTGAACTCGCACTAGATGTTAAATACATCCTTTCGTGATCATCTTCCTTGCCTTTATATAAGAAATAAATCTACCTTTTGGTGATGCCGCATTCCCTTTCCATTCTAAGACTGGTTCTCCCGGAAACTGGAAACGAACCATCTTCATTCGGAAATCAACATTGGCATAACAAGAAGCCAACCAATCCATGCCCATAATAACATCAAAATCTACCATTTCTAGCTCATGCAAATCAATCATGGTACGACGGTCACAAATCGTGACTATACAATCCCTATATACTCGGCTAGCTATTACCGATTCACCCACGGGTGTGGACACCTCAAAAGGTTTGATCGACTCCGGCTCAACTATAAATTGACCCGCAATATAAGGAGTAACATATGATAACGTGGTGCCTGGATTAATCAAAGCATATACATCATGAGAGAATACCGACAATATACCTGTGACCACGTCAGGAGAAGACTCTAGATCTTGGCGTCCACCCAAGGCATAAATACTGTTATGTCCCGTGTTTTCGTATAATTCGAAATCGAGAAATAATTACAGCTTGTGGGTTAGAAGGACATAATTTAATTTTAGTGGATATGACCATGTTGGTTATGGAATTCTTAATGTCAAGACATCGGGAAAGGCCGAGGGTAGATTTGGAATTTCGGAAATTAGTTTCGGGAATTACAAAACGGGGCATTTTATGAAATGGGCCAAGGAAAGATGCAACCCAAAGTTGAGGCCCAACCAAGGGAAGTGGCCGGCCATGTACAAGGCCCAAGCCCTTTCCTTAGTGATCATGTGCTATGCACATGGTCATTTAGGTGGATATATATCACTTATACTAAGTAATTTTCAAGATCAAAAATCATTTCAAGAACACCACACAAATTCCAAGCTTGTTGTTGATCCAAAAATCATAGTCTCTACATAATTGGGAAGTACTCAAGGCCCTCTTCAACGGGGTATAATTAGTTTGGCGCAAGAACGACGTTTGCGACAAGTCGGGGTTTCAAGGAAAGGTAAGAATTTTGCCCCTTTTATGTTATAGAATTGATGTGAATATGTTAAGGATTGGAAATAGACGGAGATCCCGTAATTTTGATGTAAATAGAAAGTCGTGTGTGTGTGTGTATAGTGTGTATTGGCCGTGAGCCATAGAGAGGAAAATTGATGTGAATTGATCTTGGTTAAGTTGGTATAATGTGTTGTTGTGACCCTTATGTCGTAAATGATTAATTGATGAATGAAATTGGCATTGAAAAATGATTTTTGATATTATCGGAAAGCGTATACCTTCGGTATCATTATGTATATCATTGTATATTTAAGGTGCTAGAGACTTTAGATACGAATCTATAATGATGTTAATGAATTCGGAATGAAATGACGTGAGTTAGAATGTTCGTCGTGAATTTTTGATGTTTTGAAGGATTATGGAAAATAATGGATTTTGGTGCAATTTCGTGTATGGCTTGGATTGTAGTTAGGATGTGATTGTATAAGTTTGAATGTGGAAATGAATACAATTATGTAGATGTAGAATTGGAGTTTTGAAAGTTTGAATGAAAGTTGCCAACTTAGATAACAAAGTAGAACTTTGAAGCTAGAATGGTTTGATTGTTGTTTGTGTTGTTTGTTGACGTGTGGGCTGTTGTGGTTGATGTATTTTGAGCCGAGCTAAGCCTCGGGTATGTTAGATTTATAGGGGAAATGCTGCCGAAATTTCGGTAGGCAAAATTGGAGTTAAAGGCATTTTTAAGCCTAAGAATCTCAATTGGTAACTTTGACCATTTGCAGATTTTTGACGAAACGGGACTGGACTTTTGGAAGAGCATACGACGTCTGTGAGGTATGTAAAGCGTCCCACTCCTTCATTTGGCATATCCTAGTATGTTAGCCGAATATGAGACCTTCCGGAGCATTTTTGCTCCTCGAAACCCGATCCACAGAAAAGTTACTATTCATTCAATCCGATTGAAGCCTAAGGGCTCTATTTTGGCTAGAATGCCACCACTCGTCCGAAACCTATCGAAATGTGGTCGGGTAACCTAGAAACGACCATGTATGACCTTTGGCATATAAATGTTCGTAAAGATAAGTTCGCCACCTCACTTTGACCCGAGGTGGGCCCGCTACCCTGAAACGCCCTATTTGCCTTATTGGGCTATCTTTGTGAATAAAGTTGGATACGATACTTTCGATTGTGAAACTCCCTCCTATGAGATGTATTTTGAATATTATGATACGCTAAGTTACGTTTTGAGCTATACGTACTATTTGGAAATGTTTTGTGAAATGAAACTTTATATCGGCTAAGTATCCGACTATTTTGCATTATGATATGACTTATGGGTTTACTTCGTTTTGGAAAACTATTTTGAAGTACGAATTGCATTGGTTTGCTCACGACTCCACTCGTGCCTTATTATGACTTCGTTCACCGGTTCCCGGGCCGGTTTTGATTCGTGCGCCTTATGACAATTCGGCCGTATGCTGTGTTACGGTTCCCGAGGCCTCGCCATAGGGCCGGGTTCCGTTTGGAGTTATGCTGTGTTATGGCTCGTGATGCGATACGCTCACCGAGGATTATGTTTGTGTTCGGGGATGTACGGAGATTTGAAACCTTCTGGTGTTATGCTGTGTGTGGCGCCAGCGTCGGAGTGGCGACCACGTTCCTAAGCGTTTGCATGATTTCAATTGCATTATGTATACGTATATGATTTCGATACAGATTTTGACATACCTATTTGTACTCCTCTTTGACATTTGATTTGCTTTCGGTTTTGATCCATATTTCTGTACGCCGTGCTTTACATACTCAGTACATATTTCGTACTGACCCCCTCTCTTCGGGGGCTGCGTTTTATGCCCGCAGGTGCAGATATCGGTGATCCTCCGCAGTAGGCTTCACTTCTTGCTATTCCGGAGTACTCCTATTTGATCCGTAGTCCACTTTTGGTACAGACTCCTTTTGCTTTGTATATATTTGGTATGTTTGACTATTTGGGTACGGCGGGGCCCTGTCTCGCCATATGTTTCTGTTTCGAACTCGTAGAGGCCTGTAGTCATATATGTGGGGTGAGGGTCCTGTATATGTTGGTCTGATTTTGCTTTCTGGTCTTAAAGCGGTTCGTTTGTTATGATGGCCCCAAATGGCCCCTATGCTTATATTTGTACTTTTGACCGACGATGTCTATTCCGCCGCTCAGTTTGTATTTGATATGATATTTTGATTTGACACGACCGCTTGAGACATAATTGATATAAATTATGTTCAGTATGATTTCGAAAAATTATAAAATAAGTTTGGATTCGAAAATGAATGTTTGATTCGGTCTGGGTACCCAGGTAGGGTGCCAGTCGCGGCCCACGGGGCTGGGTCGTGACAAAAGTGGTATCAGAGCGGTTTGTCCTCGGAATGTCTGCAGGCCGTGTCTCGTAGAGTCTTGTTTATCGATGTGTTGTGCACCACATCTATAAACGGGAAGCTACAGGGCATTTAGGATGTTACCTTCTTTGAAATCTTAGATCGTGCGATAGAGCTGTGCTATTAGGATGATTTTGATCTGACTCGCCTTCGTATTTGCAGTGATGCCTCCGAAGAAGGCAACGACGGCCCAGAAGGGCAAGGCGAGGATTGGAGAGACTAGCCAGGCACAGCGAGCTACCCGAGCTCGTGTTTATGATTTGCCTGAGGATGTGCCTCATTCTGAGGGGTCTGCTACACCCCCACTAGTACAGCCTGGAGCAGGACCTTCAGCAGCTCCAGAGGTCCGTGTACCCGCACCTGAGACTCCAGCTCCTCAGCCAGGGGCGGAGGATAGGACCCTGAGGGAGGCTGTACAGCTGTTGACTACACTGGTAGCAGGACAGGCTCGCAGGCGCGGGCGGAGGGATGATGATGACGATGACAGGCGGGATAGCCTGAGAGTTCGGGAGTTTCTGTTATGTGGCCCTCCAGAGTTTTTCGGGTCTAAGCCCGATGAGGACCCCCAGGACTTTATTCGGGGGATGCGACGCTCACTGGACCTGGTCAGGGCTTCTGAGACCGAGTCAGTTGAGCTGGCTTCGCACCGGCTTCGAGATGTGGCTACCCACTGGTACGAGACTTGGGAGCTGTCTAGGGGAGAGGGTGCCCCTCCAGCCACTTGGGATCAGTTTGTGACAGCATTCACCCGCCACTTTTTGCCACCAGAGTTACGGCGGGCACGGGCTGATCGATTTTTACGTCTGCAGCAGAGGGGTCGGAGTGTTCGCGAGTATAGTCTTGAGTTTGATTCTCTGGCCCGATATGCACCGGCTGTGGTAGCAGATATGTCCGATCGGATGCACCGATATGTTATGGGATTGGACCGGTATTTGGTAGACAGCTGTATGGTCGTGTCAATGCAGACAGACATGGACATTTCCCGACTTCAGGCCTATGCGATGGGTATGGAGGACCGTCGCAGGTCTGATCCTGCTGGCAGAGATCGAGATAGGAGGCCGCCCAAGAGGGCTAGGTCCACAGGGTATTCTGGAGATTCTCGAGGTGGACAGCCTCAGCAGCAGCAGTCTGATAGATATCTTCCTCCCTCCGGCCGGAGTACTCAGTCAGGCAGCCGGAGATTCGATAGTACAGGACCGTCTGGGGCCGGTCAGAGCTCCAGAGTGGCAGGTTCACAGGTACCCAGGGGTCCCAGCCAGGCCAGACCACCCAGACCCCGTTGTCCTCATTGTGGGAAGTCTCATCCCGCGGAGTGTTACCGAGCGACTGGAGCTTGCTTTTCGTGTGGTGGTCAGGGCCACTTTATGAGAGATTGTCCTTTGGCTAGCGGTTCTGGTAGTGCTGCTCAGCAGACAGGGTCAGCCGCCGGTTCTTCTTCTGCTCCATCAGTTGCACGCCCTAGAGGGCGAGGTATTTCAGCACCGGCAGGACGCGGTCGAGGCCGCGGTGGCGCTTCAGGTTCTAGCGGTCCCTCGAACCGCATATATACTTTAGCCAGCCGCCAGGATCAGGAGGCTTCGCCAAATGTCGTCACAGGTACATTGCTGGTTTTCTCCAGATCTGTATATGCATTGATTGACCCTGGCTCTACTTTATCATATATTTCCCCGCTCGTTGCTAGTAAGATTAGGATAGTGTCTGAGCCTATAGAACCATTTGAGGTAGCTACGCTAGTTGGGGATTTTATTGTAGCGAGACAGATCTATAGGGATTGTTCTGTGACCATTTATGATCGTAGCACTAAGGCTGATTTGATAGAGTTAGACATGCTTGAGTTTGACGTCATTATGGGCATGGACTGGTTGTCTTCCTGTTATGCTAATGTCGACTGCCAGAAAAAGGTAGTCCGTTTTCAGTTTCCAGGAGAACCAGTCATAGAGTGGTTCGGATCTACAGCATCGCCGAGGGGTAAGTTTATTTCATACCTCAAGGCTAAGAAGATGATCCAGAAGGGGTATATATCTATCATTTGGTTCGTGTGCACGATACTGCCGCGGAGGTACCTACCCTTCAGTCTGTTCCGGTCGTCAGTGAGTTTCCAGATGTATTTCCTGACGAGCTTCCTGGCCTTCCGCCTGAGCGGGAGATTGATTTCACTATCGAGTTGATGCCGGATACGCAGCCTATATCTATTCCTCCGTACAGGATGGCACCAGCTGAGCTGAAGGAGTTGAAGGAGCAGCTGAAAGATTTGCCGGATAAGGGCTTTATTAGACCCAGCACATCACCCTGGGGAGCGCCGGTATTGTTCGTCAGAAAGAAAGATGGGTCATTGCGGATGTGTATCGACTACCGGCAGCTTAATAAGGTGACTATAAAGAATAAATATCCCCTCCCTCGGATTGATGATTTGTTTGATCAGCTGCAGGGTGCTAGACACTTTTCAAAGATAGATCTGCGTTCTGGTTATCATCAGGTGCGAGTACGGGAGTCAGATATCCCGAAGACTGCTTTCAGGACCCGGTACGGGCATTATGAGTTCAGAGTTATGTCTTTCGGGCTGACTAATGCTCCAGCAGTATTTATGGATCTGATGAACCGGGTATTTCGGCCTTTTCTGGATATGTTTGTTATTGTGTTTATTGATGATATCTTGATTTACTCGCGATCAGCCGAGGAGCATTCAGATCATTTGAGGACGGTACTTGGCATTCTCCGTCTGTAGAAGTTATATGCTAAATTCTCTAAATGCGAGTTCTGGTTGACTTCTGTGGCATTCTTGGGCCATATTGTCGGCGCAGATGGTATTCGGGTCGACACGCAGAAGATTGAGGCTGTGCAGAATTGGCCCAGGCCTACTACACCGACAGAGGTGCACAGTTTTCTTGGATTGGCTGGGTATTACCGCAGGTTCGTGGAGGATTTCTCTTCTATTTCAGCACCACTGACGAGGCTTACCCAGAAAGCAGCAAAATTCCAGTGGTCGGATGCCTGCGAGCGCAGCTTTCAGATGCTGAAAGAGAGATTGATTACAGCACCAGTTCTGGCTCTTCCAGAGGGATCTGACGGGTATGTTGTCTATTGTGACGCCTCTGGTATTGGGATAGGATGTGTATTGATGCAGCACGGTCGAGTTATAGCCTATGCTTCCCGGCAGCTCAGACCGCACGAGAAGAACTATCCCACTCATGATCTTGAGTTGGCCGCAGTGATTCATGCTTTGAAGATTTGGCAGTATTATTTATATGGGGTCCATGTGGATATCTATACGGACCATAAGAGTCTCCAGTATATTTTTAGGCAGAAGGAACTAAATTTGCGGCAGCGGAGATGGCTTGAGCTACTAAAGGACTACGACGTTGATATTCTGTACCATCCGGGGAAAGCCAATGTGGTAGCTGACGCGCTTAGCCGCAAGTCCGTGGGCAGTCTGGCTGATGTTCCATCTGATAAGAGGGATTTGGTTCGCGATATTCATCAGCTGGCCAGCCTCGGAGTTCGTTTGGTGGATTCTGTAGATTCTGGGATTTCTGTTCGTCCAGTTGCTGAGTCATCTATTATTCAGGAGGTAAAGCAGCGCCAGTTTGAGGATCCTCTTTTGATTCAGTACAGAGATGTGGCCCTTAATAAATCAAAGACTCAGTTTGAGATCTCGCCTGACGGAGTATTATTATATGACGGCAGATTCTGTGTACCGGACGTTGCGGGCTTACGGCGGCAGATTATGGGCGAGGCCCATAATGCACGGTATTCTGTTCATCCTGGTTCCACTAACATGTATCGGGACCTCAGGTGTTTGTATTGGTGGGACGGCATGAAGAAAGATATTGCTGAGTTTGTGAGTCAGTGCCCGAACTGCCAGCAAGTTAAGATCGAGCATCAGAAGCCCGGTGGATTATTACAGGAGATGGAAATTCCAGCCTGGAAATGGGAGATGATTAATATGGATTTCGTTGTTGGGTTACCGCGCACTCCACGCAGGTACGACTCTATTTGGGTTATTGTGGACAGGCTGACGAAATCAGCCCATTTCCTTCCGATCCGGACTACATATTCGGCTGAGGACTATGCCAGATTATATATCAGAGAGATAGTCAGACTTCACGGAGTCCCTGTATCTATTATTACTGACCGAGGTGCCCAGTTTACAGCTAATTTCTGGAGGTCATTTCAGGAGGGATTAGGGACTCAGGTGAGCCTCAGTACAGCTTTTCATCCTCAGACCGACGGGCAGGCCGAGCGCACTATTCAGACGCTCGAGGATATGTTGCGGGCCTGCGTTATTGATTTAAGAGGCAGCTGGGATGATCATTTGCCTCTTATAGAGTTTGCCTATAATAACAGTTATCATTCCAGCATTCAGATGGCTCCATATGAGGCCCTTTATGGCAGGAGATGCAGGTCTCCTATTGGCTGGTTTGACGTGGGCGAGACTAAGTTGATTGGGCCAGATGTGATCCAGGAGGCTGTAGATAAGGTGAAGCTTATTCGGGAGCGACTGTTAGCTGCTCAGAGTCGACAGAAAGCGTATGCTGATAGACGACGTCGACCGTTAGAGTTCCAGATTGGTGACTGGGTATTCCTGAAGGTGTCGCCCATGAAGGGCGTTATGAGATTTGGCAGGAAGGGTAAGTTGAGTCCGCGGTACATCGGGCCATACCAGATTGTTCGGAGGATAGGCGCAGTCGCCTACGAGCTAGACTTGCCATCCGATTTGGAGTCCGTGCACCCGGTGTTTCATGTGTCTATTCTAGATCGTCAGGTGAGGAGATTGCGCACTATGGAGGTGCCTTCTGTCAAGGTTCTGTGGCGCAATAACAACCGGGAAGAGATGACTTGGGAGGCGGAGGATGAGATGAAGAAGAGATTCCCCCATTTATTCCCTACGCCTCCTGTAATCTAGACTTTTGTATTTGTTGTACCAATGAACGGATGGACCATGTGTGTTATATATAAAATGGTTTTCCCGTTATGCTTGTGAGTCTTCATAAGATTTATTTAACATTCGGGGACGAATGTTCTTAAGGGGGGGAGAATGTTATGTCCCGTGTTTTCGTATAATTGGAAATCGAGAAATAATTATAACTTGTGGGTTAGAAGGACATAATTTAATTTTAGTGGATATGACCATGTTGGTTATGGAATTCTTAATGTCAAGACATCGGGAAAGGCCGAGGGTAGATTTGGAATTTCAGAAATTAGTTTCGGGAATTACAAAACGGGGCATTTTATGAAATGGGCCAAGGAAAGATGCAACCCAAAGTTGAGGCCCAACCAAGGGAAGTGGCCGGCCATGTACAAGGCCCAAGCCCTTTCCTTAGTGATCATGTGCTATGCACATGGTCATTTAGGTGGATATATATCACTTATACTTAGTAATTTTCAAGATCAAAAATCATTTCAAGAACACCACACAAAATAGGGGTTCGGCCGAGACCAAGAGAAAAGAGAAAGAAAAAAATTCCAAGCTTGTTGTTGATCCAAAAATCATAGTCTCTACATAATTGGGAAGTAATCAAGGCCCTCTTCAACGGGGTATAATTAGTTTGGCGCAAGAACGACGTTTGCGACAAGTCGGGGTTTCAAGGAAAGGTAAGAATTTTGCCCCTTTTATGTTATAGAATTGATGTGAATATGTTAAGGATTGGAAATAGACGGAGATCCCGTAATTTTGATGTAAATAGAAAGTCGTGGGTGTGTGTGTATAGTGTGTATTGGCCGTGAGCCATAGAGAGGAAAATTGATGTGAATTGATCTTGGTTAAGTTGGTATAATGTGTTGTTGTGACCCTTATGTCGTAAATGATTAATTGATGAATGAAATTGGCATTGAAAAATGATTTTTGATATTATCGGAAAGCGTATACCTTCGGTATCATTATGTATATCATTGTATATTTAAGGTGCTAGAGACTTTAGATACGAATCTATAATGATGTTAATGAATTCGGAATGAAATGACGTGAGTTAGAATGTTCGTCGTGAATTTTTGATGTTTTGAAGGATTATGGAAAATAATGGATTTTGGTGCAATTTCGTGTATGGCTTGGATTGTAGTTAGGATGTGATTGTATAAGTTTGAATGTGGAAATGAATACAATTATGTAGATGTAGAATTGGAGTTTTGAAAGTTTGAATGAAAGTTGCCAACTTAGATAACAAAGTAGAACTTTGAAGCTAGAATGGTTTGATTGTTGTTTGTGTTGTTTGTTGACGTGTGGGCTGTTGTGGTTGATGTATTTTGAGCCGAGCTAAGCCTCGGGTATGTTAGATTTATAGGGGAAATGCTGCCGAAATTTCGGTAGGCAAAATTGGAGTTAAAGGCATTTTTAAGCCTAAGAATCTCAATTGGTAACTTTGACCATTTGCAGATTTTTGACGAAACGGGACTGGACTTTTGGAAGAGCATACGACGTCTGTGAGGTATGTAAAGCGTCCCACTCCTTCATTTGGCATATCCTAGTATGTTAGCCGAATATGAGACCTTCCGGAGCATTTTTGCTCCTCGAAACCCGATCCACAGAAAAGTTACTATTCATTCAATCCGATTGAAGCCTAAGGGCTCTATTTTGGCTAGAATGCCACCACTCGTCCGAAACCTATCGAAATGTGGTCGGGTAACCTAGAAACGACCATGTATGACCTTTGGCATATAAATGTTCGTAAAGATAAGTTCGCCACCTCACTTTGACCCGAGGTGGGCCCGCTACCCTGAAACGCCCTATTTGCCTTATTGGGCTATCTTTGTGAATAAAGTTGGATACGATACTTTCGATTGTGAAACTCCCTCCTATGAGATGTATTTTGAATATTATGATACGCTAAGTTACGTTTTGAGCTATACGTACTATTTGGAAATGTTTTGTGAAATGAAACTTTATATCGGCTAAGTATCCGACTATTTTGCATTATGATATGACTTATGGGTTTACTTCGTTTTGGAAAACTATTTTGAAGTACGAATTGCATTGGTTTGCTCACGACTCCACTCGTTCCTTATTATGACTTCGTTCACCGGTTCCCGGGCCGGTTTTGATTCGTGCGCCTTATGACAATTCGGCCGTATGCTGTGTTACGGTTCCCGAGGCCTCGCCATAGGGCCGGGTTCCGTTTGGAGTTATGCTGTGATATGGCTCGTGATGCGATACGCTCACCGAGGATTATGTTTGTGTTCGGGGATGTACGGAGATTTGAAACCTTCTGGTGTTATGCTGTGTGTGGCGCCAGCGTCGGAGTGGCGACCACGTTCCTAAGCGTTTGCATGATTTCAATTGCATTATGTATACGTATATGATTTCGATACAGATTTTGACATACCTATTTGTACTCCTCTTTGACATTTGATTTGCTTTCGGTTTTGATCCATATTTCTGTACTCCGTGCTTTACATACTCAGTACATATTTCGTACTGACCCCCTCTCTTCGGGGGCTGCGTTTTATGCCCGCAGGTGCAGATATCGGTGATCCTCCGCAGTAGGCTTCACTTCTTGCTATTCCGGAGTACTCCTATTTGATCCGTAGTCCACTTTTGGTACAGACTCCTTTTGCTTTGTATATATTTGGTATGTTTGACTATTTGGGTACGGCGGGGCCCTGTCTCGCCATATGTTTCTGTTTCGAACTCGTAGAGGCCTGTAGTCATATATGTGGGGTGAGGGTCCTGTATATGTTGGTCTGATTTTGCTTTCTGGTCTTAAAGCGGTTCGTTTGTTATGATGGCCCCAAATGGCCCCTATGCTTATATTTGTACTTTTGACCGACGATGTCTATTCCGCCGCTCAGTTTGTATTTGATATGATATTTTGATTTGACACGACCGCTTGAGACATAATTGATATAAATTATGTTCAGTATGATTTCGAAAAATTATAAAATAAGTTTGGATTCGAAAATGAATGTTTGATTCGGTCTGGGTACCCAGGTAGGGTGCCAGTCGCGGCCCACGGGGCTGGGTCGTGACAAATACGGTGCTGAGGGCCGCTAGTACTGGGAGCTCTGCCTCTACCTCTACCATGGCCGACTGGCGCATGTGAACCTGGCCCCGTAGGGCGTACAGATGCCGAAGATCCGGCTACTGACCCTGATGGTTAGGTCCTACCTCTACCATGTACTGAGGGGCAATCACGCATAATATGGCCTGGTCAACAGCATGAATAGCAAACATCTGAACCCAATCGGCATTGACCCCAATGCGACTTCCCACACTGGGAACATCGTGGTATAGGTGGCCTTGCCTGGCCTGAATCACCTCTAAACTGGGACCCCGAATAACTCTGACTCAGCCCGGGATGAGTAGATCTATCAAGGCTCTGGCCTGAAAACCGTGGAGGTGCACTGGTCATAGAATCGCCCGAATGTTTAGGGAACTGTTGCCTGTGTCCGCTGCGGGACTCACTCATTGGGCCTAAAGATCTGGCCCTCTTGTTATGTCCTCGATCTTGCTCACGTTCACCTCTACGCTGCTGTAGGCTTTCTTCTAAGTTCTGAGTATGTGCCTGAATGCGTGCAATGTCCATACCGTCCTAAAGGGATGCAGTCAAGCATTTATCCATCAGATGGGGCCCTAGGCCCTTTACAAATCGGTGTATCCTGTCGCCCATATCTGCTACCATGGACGAAGCATACCTGGCCAAGGAGTTAAAATAGAGGCTATACTCTAGGGCACTCATGCTTCCTTGCCTCAAGTTCAAGAATTTATCGGCCCTTGCTCGCCGAACTTCTGGAGGCATATAATGACGGAGAAAAGCATCAATAAACTCTTTCTATACTGGGGGAGGTTCATTGGCTCCCCGTGAAGCCATCCATACTGTATACCACTGGATCGAGACATCTCTCAATCTATATGACACTAGCTCTACCGACTCGGTGTCTGAAGAATGTATCAATCGGAGCGTCCTTAGCATACCATCGATGAAATCCTGAGGATCCTCCTCCAGCTTTGACCCAAAGAATTCTGGAGGGTTCAAAGTAATGAAATCACAGGATCTTGCACTAACAGCCCTATTACCATACCCTGAACTGTGCTTCTGAGCCTGGGCCGCAACCAATTGAGTTAATAAAGTAATGGCCTCTTTTATATCTTGGCCCGAAGCATTTGGTGGAGGAGCTGGAGGTGCTGGAGCTGGGGCTGAGGCTCCCTCACGCTCCTCAGAGACGGGCACTATCTGGGAGGACTGAGATTGAGCCGCACCTTGGGACTCACTTTCCTCTACTACCGGTGGCGGTGCTTTCTTAGCCCGCTTCTCTGCCACCGTCTTGCCCTTTTGGGCTGCCGTAGTCTTTCCCTTTTTAGGCATCTCTGAAATACACGACACACGATTTAGGAGCAAGAAAATCCTACATCATAGCTCTATCGCATGATTGTTAAGAAGAAAGAAGGTCATTTATTCTTAAAATGTCCACAGCTTCTTGTTTATAAGTGTGGCGCGCAACACACCCATAACCAAGACTCTACTAGACACGGCTCGTAGACACACCCTAGGACTGAACTGCTCTGATACCACTTTTGTCACGACCCGACTCGGAGCCGCGACGAGCACCCTGTGCTAGCCCACCCGGGCACCCTCTTAGCTTATTCTTATGCTTACATCTAGGTGAGCCACATAATTATACATGCATTTCCATTCATTCGTCAACTAGTCCCATTTGGACAACAGCACATTTATATCATCATAGGCATCTATGCCACCTCAATATACATGGGACAACGTGGCCGACAAAATGATATACAAAACATAGGCCGACAAGGCCTAACACATCTACCCACACACACACATATCTACGAGCCTCTAAGAGTATAACATATCACATTAGCGGGACAGGACCCCGCTATGCCCATAATTATTTACACAAAAGAATGAGTACCCAAAAGGTATGGCTCCGAAGGAAATGGAGCTCTCTATGTAATCTCCGAATAGGCAGCTACGGATCAAGTCTGTCTCCCTGTGCACCTGCGGGCATGACGCAGCGTCCACAAACAAAAGGACGTCAGTACGAAGAATGTACTGAGTATGTAAAGCATGAGAAACATCAATAAATAAGCATCATGAACAACATATGAAATAGCATAGGAGGGGGGAGATAATAATATCATCGCCATAGCACTTACCTGCCTTTCGTAGGACTTTCCATTTTTCATACGTATTTGTACACCTACGTCATCATTCGTATTCCATAATAGTACTCGTACCATACTTGTGCTCATATTCGTATACATGTCCTTGTTCGTATTCTTATTCATAGTCTTATCACATTCATATTCATATTATATACATAGTCATTTCATATACATGGCATTTATATAGCATACCCGACCTCATAGGATCGGTGTTTCATACATACTTGGCCAACGAAGGCTCAAGGTTACTCATACCTGGCCCTACCAAGGCTTCAGGGTTATCCGTACCATCTGCAGAGGTGTGCGCGCGTTTCGTAATCGTATACATACTTTATACATATTCATATACATATATCCTACCTGGCGTTATAAGCTCGGGGTGTCATTATAGGCCTTCATAGGCACATGTAAGTATAATAGCCCGTAGGCACCTTTAGCATCATTATTATTATCATCGTCATCACTATCATCGTCATTTTCGCTACATCTATATCTTATGCTTAGTCGTCATATGGGGTGCGTAGTACAATCGTAGCACATATCGAGGATCGTGAGCTTATGAGCTCGGAGTGTCAATCGTTTGAATACAACATACTCATATAGAGGATTTAAGAGTTTGGCCAAGGAACCATGCCTTATGAAAGAAGGGTTAGCCTTACATACCTTTTCGTCGGACTATTCTACATTTGCACGCTTCCTCCCAATGCTAGCGTCTATACCTTCATTAATATCATAACAATGGCCATTAGTCATTCGCATTATCCACATTATCTAGATTCCTTAATTTGCCTCTAATTCACCCACATTCATGGTCATAACATCCAACTTCGTCCATTCGTCTAAAGTGTCTAGTTCATGATCTTAGTGCCATTTATAATACATTCATATCACAACACAATAGCATTCATGATTCAATTCAAACTATTACTCAAAATGTCACTATTCATCATTCATGACCTACATGACCATATTTTCTACAATCCATGTATTTCAACTCTTCAATACCTTAAAAATCATGTAAAAATCATGAATCTTACCTTAGAAGTTGTAGGAACAAGCTTTGGTTAATAATACTCCACTTTGAGCAAAAACGCTAGTTTTTCTCCATTTGGATTTCTTGACTTGGATGATCTTTGATGATGTTCTTACTCTTGATTCACCTTGTTTTATGTTGTTGATCCTCAAATATCCTTGAAAACTTGTATAAAGAATGTAGAGAGAGGTTTTAGAGAGAAGTGGTGTAATGTTGTAATGACATAAAATAAGTGTTGGTTCCGTTATTTAATGAATTGCAAAAATCTGTGCTGGGTGAACAGTGGTCATCCATGGAGGTTTACAGTCCGTATTCCACTTTACGGACCGTCCCTCGTGGTCGTCTTTAACCATTTCCAGAACCAGAAACTTTGGCTGCATGCATGGTGATTTACGACCATGGTTTACGGGCCGTAAATCACTTTACGGTCCGTCCTCCTGGTCGTATTTTACCATTTCTCAACTGGCCAGAAAGTCGAAGTCTTGCATGGTAATTTACGACTGCCAATTTACGGACCGTATACCAATTTACGGTCCGTATTTTGCACTTTACGACCACTGGGCAGATTTCAAATTTGCAACTTTTCATATCTCTTAGACTTCTCATTTTAATCACCCACGTCCATGCATATGCATTGCTCACCTTATATCTCATCTTAACTTAGCCAACTTTCTCATCTCACATCGGATACCTTTGAAATCTCGCCTAAGGTCATCAAACGTCGTTTCTTGCTCATGGACCTCATGCACTCATACTTATCACTAGTTCGTTCACATACGTACCAACGAAAATTTTTTCCGAGGTGTAACACTTGGGAATAATACGGATTTGCGCCTTTAAGGTAAACATTTTCGTGACCTTCTGAGCCGATGCCACAGATGGCAAAAGAAGAAAATTACTCGGGAGGGAAGGAACCCAAAAAGGTTAAGGGTGAAAGTAGAAAATATATACTAACGAGTTAGTCGCAGGAGGAAGAGAACGTTTGGGAGTAAAATAATAGGAACCCGATTACGTATTGAGGGAAGAATAAGGATAATACGTCAACACCGTTGATTTGGAAATTAAAGGCGTGGAGCGAGAATTCATGTGAAGTCTGAAAGATTTGATCCTAGAGAAAATGGAATGAAATATAAAGAATGTGCAGGGAAGACCGCTCGGTCATAGTACCATAAGTATAGTTAAAGGTACGATAAGCGAGGATAGAGAGAGTATAAGCCGTAAGGATTCTGTGTTGTGAGCAAAAGTAGCGAGACGTTCGAAAATATGGACGCATAGCTGCAACGCGAACACGTAGTTAAGAAGAACCACGAGTAAGTAAGCTAAAATAGGTGAAGGGATTAATAGTGGATGGAAAAGTATGGGAATGTTGACAAGAATGATAATGTAGACAGAAAATGAAAAGGGAAGCTTATGGTAAGAAATTTCGATATGTTATGCACAGAGTTGGAAAAGATCTCACAAAAGAACTATTGGCATATGAGGAGCCCCAAAAGAGGGGAGGGGGGGGGGGAGAACATATTATGTTAGGCTTAAAAGGAATCACAACATTTTCAAGCGCTGGAAAAGGAAATTTATTAGCTCGGGACCAGAGTTCGGAACATGTCAACACATCAAAAGGATACATGAAGAAGTAGAAACGAACTGACAATGAAGTGTACTATGAGGCCAACATGAATTATGCTATGTTTCTGCCACGATTTGAATTCCTCTTATCGGGCAAATTTGCGCCGTACCTAAGTACGCAGCGATATGTGCAAGAGTAATAAAAGAGCAAGAAAGAGCTACGAGCTAAGTTCGTAAAGGATAAAGGAGAGAAGGATAAGACTTAAGGGATATTTCGGATAACAACGACTGTTAAACAAAAATACCAACGATTGGTAGTTTGGAAATTTTTGGAGGAGAGAAAGGACGCAGTGCCTATAAGTGAAATAAAAGAGTTCATCGGATACTAGAAAATAGTTCATTGACCATTAATTATACGGAACATGAGAATACACGCTATGAACTTGTATGAATCATCGATGTGAAGCGATGCTCGATCATATTTGTAAGGAATCCCCACCCGAGAGCCAATAAGAAATAACGATGGACGAAACGAGCGCCAAATACAAGAAATCAAAGACAAGTATACTTGTGGCGAGAAATGTGAGAGGGGGAAATAAAGAAAAAGTTGTAGTAAGAACTTGAAGATGTTGCGAACTAAGAAGTTAGGTGAATTCGGATCATAAGTCACCATAAGCACAACTGGACTACGAAGGATAAGGAATGGTAAAGAAACCTTACATACATTTGTTTTTGGATAAATGCTTAGAATGAAAGATTAAAGGGGGTGTGACAAAGTGCTCTTGAAGAAACAGGGAGCGAAGAAAAGAGAACACCACAAGCCGATGGATATTTATGGCATGATAAGTGAGACTGCAATACTGTCGATTAGATAAAAACAGGGAACGGCCTGTGGCCATATCGGATCGTCCAGTGGAGATTACGTACAAAAGATGTGACTTTTGTTAAGGTATTGTGACGAAACAATAACAGAGAAGAGATGACCTAGGAAGGACAAGGATGCTAACTTGGCATGGCGGGTTAGAAAACCCGTGACACGGATTGAAGATTCATGTAAAGACCGAGAAGTTTGATTATAAAGAAAAATAGGGTAGAAGATCATGAATGGGAGTGAAAAAAAAAAAGAAAAAAAAAAGAAAAAAAAGAAAAAAAAAGAGGACAACTATAAGAGGGACCCTCCCGAAATGTTATAACACCCCATGAGGTCAGTTGAACATTCGAGGACGAATGTTCTAAAGGGGGGGAGGATGTTATGACCCGTATTTCGTACGATCGGATAATTCGAGATAATTGCGAAAAGTCAAAGGCAAGACTATTTTCCAAAATTTATTTCGATGAACAAGTTATTTACTAGTATGGAAATATTGAGAAAGGCTAAGGGTAAAAAGGGAAATTCGCAAGATGACTCATAGAAATATGGAGGAAGGCTAAGGGAAAATTTGGAATTCGGAAAATAAATTTTTTATGAATTACAAAACAAAACAAAAAAAAGAAGAACGGAAAAGAAAGTGGGCTTGACTAATATGGGCCAAAGTGGCCGGCCATGTGGGGTGGCCCAAGGCCCACATGGAGGCCTAATATGTATTCATAAAAAGATGACCAATTAGTCATCTTTTTCATTCTTAGACCTTTCAAGAAACTTGTAGAAGAGCAAAAAATAAAGGCCATTCGGCCAAAGAAGAGAAAAATTGGAGCCTCCAAATTTGATACAAAAAAAATAATTTCTTCTAGTATTCCTACTAATTTGAAGGTCCTCATGAATGTGGTACAATTGTTGGAGCAAGAAATTCCCTCTTTGTTGCAAGTTCATAATTATAGTCAAGTGGGAAATTGAGGAAAAAGGCAAGAATTCATATTCTTTTATATGTTATGGAAGGTTTGTGTATGTTGTAGTATGTAGAAATGAATGAAAATCATGAAAATAATGTGTTTTGTGTTGAGCCGTGTGGTGTGGAGTTGGCCGTGTATAGGTGTGTCGTGTAGGAATGGTAAACCAATTATTTTATCTAGTGTTTTGATTGTTGTTGTTGTGGATTCTATGTTGATAATGAAAGTTGGATGATTCTAGTGGAAGTTGTAAGTGTTGGAAGGTGGTTTTGGAAGATAATGTGACTATAATATCATTTCTTGTATCTATGGAAATAATGTTTTAGTATGTGAATTATTAGTATAGCCCATGAATTGAAGGAAGGAAATGAGTTGTCATTGTTTTGTTGAATTTGGATGGTTTCGGATGAAGTAGGATGTTGAATGGGTTGTTTTGAATATTATGTAGATTGTTTGAAGTATTCTTGAATCATGTTAGAATGATTTCGGATTAATATTTGAATGTGGGACCATTGGTGTTAACTTGGATATATGTGATGGAATTGAATGAAAATGAATTACCGTCGAATTGTGTGACGAAGGTTGTTAATGTGACAATATACATATTTTTGGATTGATTGTTGAATTTGTTAGTGTGATGGTTGGTATTGTTATTGATAATTTGGCCGAGTCGAATTCTCGGATTGTTGATTGTTGATTTGGCCAAGTTAGATTCTCGGGGATGGTGTATTTACATGGGAAATGCTGCCGAAATTTCGGCAGATTATAAGCGAGTTTACTTGAAAGATTAAGATAAGTGTATGACAATATGTCTAATGATTATGTTAATCTCCTTGAATGTAGACTAACGAGCTTGGACGAATAAACGTAGCTAATAGGACGTGGAGCAGGTATGTAAGGCTTACCCTTTCTTTCTTTTGGCATGATTTTTATGAAACGAGCAAATGACGTATACGTATGATTTCAAAGAAATTTCCATTCTTAGAGCCACTAGGATGGCTAATATTTTTGACTCCCCTAAGTTGTCTCATATGGTTTTGATGTATATCTATGATGTCCGAAGTTTGTTGATATGTTTCCAAATGGCATTCGAAAAATAATTGATATGCATAAAGTTTTGGTTTTCAAACGCTAGCACGTTCGAATATTCCATCCAGTCTTCGATATATTTTGATTTGTGCATATGGTTCTAAAAACTCTAATTTAATTGATCCATAACGATATCCGAAATGTACTTGACATGATTATGGCCTTGATTTTCCAAAAATGGCTTCTGAAATGCTTATAAAACGTTCTGTACTTCAAATGCTCATAACTTTCTTATACTAACTCCGATTGATCCGAAACTTATTTCTAAGCCTTCAGATGTTGGTAAGTGTACGTATCCATCGAGTCTTGATTTAGGTGCATATAGTTCTCACTACTCTGCTCGTGCATGTGTCGTGATCTCTTTCACCGAGTCCCGGGCCGGTATATATCGTGCGCATGGTTCGCCGGGTCCCTTGCTTGAGGGCCGGGTGCCATATATGTATTCCGGAGTATGATGTGTTATGGTGTTATGATGTGTTCATGGTTCGCCGAACCATATATGTATATATGTATATTCTGATCTTATGATGTGATATTATGATGTGTGACGGAGATTACGGAGCAAATCTTCTGGAGTATGATGTGTGTGGCGCCAAAGGCAGGGTGGCGCCACGTTCCCCGAGTCCCGTAAGGGGCCGGATACTGTTCTTGGCATGCATGATTCGTGTTTCCAGTAAGTTGTTTCTATTACACTGCATATCGTGCTTATGGTCTGTTCTAACCTTCTGCACGTGCCACAACAATATAACATGTGTATGTGGATCGGGCTGCACGTTCCGCAGCAAATACATTTGTGGATCGGGCCGAACGTTCCTCGGCACTAATATGTTATATATGTGGATCGGGCCGTACGTTTCTCGGCATTATGATGTTATATATGAATCAGTTATGTGTGTATGTATATGATGACATACGATGTTGGCACGCACGGTCTGTGTTTGGAAAATACGCATTTTGGCACTCTCGATGATCTACTTGTTTTCTGTACTTCTTCTGACACATGACATTGGTATACACGATTTGCATTCTGGAAAAAGATAAGTCTTTTGGTATTCTGAAAATGTCACACCCCGACTTTACTAGGGTGTGATGGGCACTCGACCCCATATCTGGAGCCGAGCGAACCCGCTGACTCTTATTACATATAGAAACTCTTGAATCAGTAAAGAAAGAAATACATAGTAAGCTCTCCAATATTTTTTTTTCTTTTCATCAGTAAACTCTAACATCATGTAAGACTCGTGACATGAAACATAATAACATATCGGCTGCTGGAGCCGCTTACAGACTGACAACCCAATACCCATTGCTCTGTCTGCAAAGTCTCTAACATAGAACAAAACATCACAGCATATACTTGGACTTGGCAATTCTCCGGGACAAATGGAGTTCGCCATCTCCGCTGGAACATCTTCAGTAAGGTCTTCTAATCATCTGGGAGTACCTGCGTGGCATGAACGCAGCCCCCGAAGAAGAGGGGTCAGTACGAGCAATGTACCGAGTATGTAAGGCAAGATTAGTAACTTAGCAAGAAATATGCGTATGAACAACAACTGCATGGAAACATAGAACATGTCATAGGATAAAAGCGTAACCTGTACATATGAGGGCCGCTGAGGGCGGATACCATGCATGCTTAGCTTTCCTTTAAAAAAAAAACATTTCTTGCTCATATATATAAAAATAGAACATGTCATATTGCCGAGGCGTCGGCAGCCGATCCATTTAACCATAAATATATACATCCCGCGTCCGGGACGATGTCATGTCATATAATGCCAACTGATCAGGTGGATATGCGTATATAACGCTCTGGCCTCATTCCCATCTTCCCCGTATATACATGCATACATCATGTATATATATCAGTGCCTATAGCGCTCTGGCTCTTTTATCGTATACGTAGACATGCATCATGTACATATATCAGCGTCTATAGCGCTCTGGCTCTTTTATCATATACATTTACATACATCATATACATATACTTATAACATGCATACAACACGCTCGAGAGTCCAAGAAAACCATGTCCACGTCGGAGTGACGTAAGGTCGGTAGCCTCCGATTACATTATGAAACAATCATGATCGTTATGCCTCACCTTGAAGGAACTAATATCATGAGGCGAGACTATCAATGAAAAATAGCATTAAGGGAAAACATGGGACAAGATCGTAAAGCTTATAAAACATTATTTCATGTACTTTAGAGTCTTTAGAAAATAGAGTCATGACAAAGGAATAGGGTTGGACTCAAGAACTAGTCCATTATTCTTGTGTTCATATTGAATCCTCCACTTAAGACTTTTAGACATACAATCATTCTCGTCATACTTGTCATAGACATATTCTCTTCCCTACTTAATCATTATCATTATCATCATAGAAGTATTCTCATTAGAATAGCTACATTACTTGTCGTTTGATAAGCGGCATAAGGATCAAAAGTTTCCTTTGGATTCTACTTCAAAATAGGTCAAACGGAACAATAAGGAAAATCCGAGAACCATGGGCCCACCTCGGGTCAAATGAGGCGGCATACCAAATTTACGTTCGTTACATTTCATGACGTCACTTGTGAGGGTTTTAGGGTAGTCGGGTCCTCTTTATACAAGTTTTAGATGTTTAGGAAGTTTTTCTAACATTTCGCACAATTTTCAGTTCAATTCTACTGAACGGAAAAAGGGAAAACTTTGGGTGCGGGTTCCGGAGAATAGAATTGTCCCCGCGGCTCGTATCCGACTTATTATGTCTAAGACATGCCATAGAAAGAAGGGTGAATCCTTACATACCTTTTTCCGCTCCTTTTGATACTCCAAATTCACGTTCCAAATCCGCCAAAATCTACAAATTGGTCATGTTTACCAAAACTTAATTAGGGCCTTTAGAAGTTGATTCCTTAAAGTAACACTTTGTCTGCCGAAATTTCGGCAGCATTTCCCCTGTAAATATACCATCCCCGAGGTTCTGACTCGGCCAAATTTTAATCAACAATAATTCGGGAATTCAACCCGGCCAAACTATCGACAATATTACCAACAATCATGCCAACAATGTCAACAATTTAATCCAAGATACAATGTAACCTTGGCAACCTTTGTCACACAATCTAATGACATTTCATTCATATTCAATTCACATTGCATAACATTTAAATGATTCTACCGACATACTACTTCACCCGATGCCTTCCAATTCCAATAAGAACAATAACAACACACTCCCTTTCTCCTTCAAATTCATGAACTACATACTACAACATCATCCTAATAACATCACACTACCTTCCATGATCCACAAACAATCACAACTTCATTTCCAACTATTAAATCCTCATTTAACATCATGGAATTCATAACACAACAATTAAAATACTTACTAAAATTGATTCATCATTTCTCCACAAATGCAACTATTTTCGGCTAACACAACTACATATATATTTTCATGAATTCTTCATCCATGTCCATACATTTCAACAACTAATATACTACATAAAATTTGCTTACCATCCCATCACAATAAAACAAATATACACGGCCATACACACAATATACACTCACGGCCACACCTACAACACACATTATTTCTATGGGTTTCATTCATTCTTACACACAACAATATTCACACACCATCCATAACACATAAAAGAGCATGAATCCTTACCTTCTTCCTTAACTTTCCACTTGACTAGAATCTTGGACTTGCCACAATGGATAGTTTTCTTGCCCCAACAATTGCACCATGTTGAAGAGGGCCCTTGAATTAGTAGGAATACATGAAGAGACTAATTTTTGGAAGAAGATATCAAGGGCCTAGTTTTCCAAGGTCTTAGCCGAAATGGCCTTCCCTTTTCTCCTCCTCTCTTTCTTTCTTGATCTTTTTTGATTTTTCTAGACTTGGCAATTGATGAATTAGTCTTCCTTTCAAGACTTAGTCATATATATATATAAGCTTCCAAGCATGTGAGGGGCACATGCCCCTCTCTAGATATTTCTTTGTTTTTCTTTCTTTTTCTTTTCTTTTTTGAAATTTCTAAAAATGGTCAAAGAAGACTAAAAGTCTTCTTAAGCAAGCTTGGTCCATACACTCTTTCATTATTTATAATTAGCCCCCTTTCACTTATGAAATGGCCACATGCTCCTTTCTTTATTTCCTAGAGAATGTTTCCATTTTCTTGAATTTCTCTTTTTACCCTTAACCTTTCTCAATATTTCCATACAACCGATGTTCATAAATAATATTTATAACCAACTTGTACATTAAATTGCATTTGGAAGATGGTCGTTCCCTTAACTCACCGCGACCACCATGAAATATCCAAACGTATAAATTACGGGATATAACATCCTCCCCCCCTTTAGAACATTCGTCCTCGAATGTTCAACTAACCTTGTGGGGTCTTGTAGTACTTCGGGAGGGGGTTTCTTTATAGTTGCCCTTTCTTCTCCATGTCCATTCCATATTTGTTATCCTACTTTCCTTACTATCAAACTCCTGGATCCTTACATGAGTCCTCATTCCATGTCATGGGTTTCTTTTATAGCTGCTCTTTCCGTCATGCCCGTTCCTTATCCTTTACCTTATTTTCCTTATAATCGAACCCCTTGACTTTTCATGAGTCACTGCTCCATGTCATAGATTTTTCTAACTCACTGCGTCACCTCAGTATCCTTGTTCTTTCTGGGTCCTTCCTTTTTTATTATTGTCTCGTCACCGCACCTTAACGGAAACCATGTCTTAGTACACAATCCTTACTTAACGATTCAATGTAGTCGTAGACTATTTCTTTATCCTCAGGTCTATCTCTTAGTATATTCATTATTATTTCGCTTCTATTCTTCTCCCAAGTATGCTTGCGACGCGCTGACGTATTTTGAACTCTGATTCCAGGCTAATAGATTCCCTTTCCTGACACTTAATAGTGTTGCTATTCCTTTTTAGGTCCACTATAATATGGCCTCCCCCCCTTTAGGGGGATCCTTATATGCTAACCGTCTTCGAGCACCATCCTTCTCTTGTTATTTCTTCATATGGGTTCTAAGGCTCGTGAACTATTCCTTTGGCCCTACTTATTGGAATCGGTCGTCAGACTCCACATTTTTCCCTTTTGATCTATATTGCCACACTCTATCCCTTCTCACACCTATCTTTTAAATTTAGGCCCAAGTAGTCTCGTGTCTTGTCGATAGCTTCTCTCGGAGTTTCTCCTTGCTAGATTTTCCTACTTTTCTTTCACTGCAATTTCTTATCGTTCACCCTTGTTCCATTAGCTCGCTCTCTTTTTTTTTCCTTTCCAACTATTAATGTATTAGATTCTCCCGTCTTAATCGGTCGCAGAGGCACTAACAGCTTACCTTATAGCGCTAGTACCATTTACTTTCGCTATCGCTCGGGCTTTGATTCCTTTGTTTGGTTAATGCAAACCTTGCCATAGTGCCGGTTACTGGAACTGTGAGATTCACCTATACATTCATTTTGGAATATCCTACATCCTCACATATATATGTATATAGTTACTATCAACTAATCCACGAGGTACGTCCAAATGTCGTTCAAGCCTATCCTAATTCTGGGGCTGTGATGTACTCCCTGTCTCTTTACCGAGCTAATCCGCCTTGTCCTACGCGTCTTATTATGGTCTCTAACCATCCTATACACTCTAGTTTTCCTTAGATTATCCTAGCTTTTCATTTGTCTCTTATGTCTCAATTTATAAAATTTCTTGTCAACTTCCCAGGGGGTCACCCATCATGAAATTGCTCCCACCTGGAATTCGATGTCTCAATGTTGATATTTTCGCATTCACTTCCTTACATTACCTTTATTACATATTCTGGAGAAAATCGGAGTCTTACGGGCTTCGGGACATTTTTGGTAACACGTCCATTCTTTCATAATTACCATTTTACCCTTCTCGGTTCCCAATGTTCACTTTCCACCTGTGTGTATGACTACTTCCTGTCCTGGGCTTCCAGATTCCCGATGGTAATGATCGCACCTTCGTCGTCATGGAAAATCCTTAGCCTTTCTGAAATAACGCATCTCACTTATTACCTATTTACAGTATTTCCTTTCCACGCTTCTTCCTGTTAAGCATATCCGTTCTGGCAGAACCTCCTTTACCATTTATACTATTCCAGATCTGTTCGCAGCAAATATCGACAATGTTTCATAGAACTTACGGCTATATGACTTATTCCAGCCATCCAAAACTTCCAGTTCCAAGTATCAGAACAAAATATCTGGACTTACCTTTGTGACTTGTCATATCGTCACTCGCCTGCTCCCGCCGCTACCAGGCGTCTGCGGGAATTAACGGTTAGTATCAGGAATCTTATTTCCTATGAATTGGCTCTATCGCACGATCAGAGACAGAAAGAAGGTCAACAATCCCTAGATGCCCCGCAGCCTCCTATTTATAAATGTGGCCGGCTTCACACTTATAAACAGGACTCTACCGGACACGACTTTGCAGACAACCCTTAGACCGACCTGCTCTGATACCACTTTGTCACACCCCGACTTTACTAGGTTGTGATGGGCACCCGACCCCATATCTGGAGCCGAGCGAACCCGCTGACTCTTATTACATATAGAAACTCTTGAATCAGTAAAGAAAGAAATACATAGTAAGCTCTCCAATATTTTTTTTTTCTTTTCATCAGTAAACTCTGACATCATGTAAGACTCGTGACATGAAACATAATAACATATCGGCTGCTGGAGCCGCTTACAGACTGACAACCCAATACCCATTGCTCTGTCTGCAAAGTCTCTAACATAGAACAAAACATCATAGCATATACTTGGACTTGGCAATTCTCCGGGACAAATGGAGTTCGCCATCTCCGCTGGAACATCTTCAGTAAGGTCTTCTAATCATTTGGGAGTACCTGCGCGGCATGAACGCAGCCCCCGAAGAAGAGGGGTCAGTACGAGCAATGTACCGAATATGTAAGGCAAGATTAGTAACTTAGCAAGAAATATGCGTATGAACAACAACTGCATGGAAACATAGAACATGTCATAGGATAAAAGCGTAACCTGTACATATGAGGGCCGCTGAGGGCGGATACCATGCATGCTTAGCTTTCCTTTAAAAAAAACATTTCTTGCTCATATATATATAAATAGAACATGTCATATTGCCGAGGCGTCGGCAGCCGATCCATTTAACCATAAATATATACATCCCGCGTCCGGGCATCCCGCGTCCAGGACGATGTCATGTCATATAATGCCAACTGATCAGGTGGATATGCGTATATAACGCTCTGGCCTCATTCCCATCTTCCCCGTATATATATGCATACATCATGTATATATATCAGCGTCTATAGCGCTCTGGCTCTTTTATCGTATACGTAGACATGCATCATGTACATATATCAGCGTCTATAGCGCTCTGGCTCTTTTATCATATACATTTACATACATCATATACATATACTTATAACATGCATACAACACGCTCGAGAGTCCAAGAAAACCATGTCCACGTCGGAGTGACGTAAGGTCGGTAGCCTCCGATTACATTATGAAACAATCATGATCGTCATGCCTCACCTTGAAGGAACTAATATCATCAGGCGAGACTATCAATGAAAAATAGCATTAAGGGAAAACATGGGACAAGATCGTAAAGCTTATAAAACATTATTTCATGTACTTTAGAGTCTTTAGAAAATAGAGTCATGACAAAGGAATAGGGTTGGACTCAAGAACTAGTCCATTATTCTTGTGTTCATATTGAATCCTTCACTTAAGACTTTTAGACATACAATCATTCTCGTCATACTTGTCATAGACATATGCTCTTCCCTACTTCATCATTATCATTATCATCATAGAAGTATTCTCATTAGAATAGCTACATTACTTGTCGTTTGATAAGCGACATAAGGATCAAAAGTTTCCTTTGGATTCTACTTCAAAATATGTCAAATGGAACAATAAGGAAAATCCGGGAACCATGGGCCCACCTCAGGTCAAATGAGACTGCGTACCAAATTTACGTTCGTTACATTTCATGACGTCACTTGGGAGGGTTTTAGGGTAGTCGGGTCCTCTTTATACAAGTTTTAGATGTTTAGGAAGTTTTTCTAACATTTCGCACAATTTTCAGTTCAATTCTACTGAACGAAAAAGGGAAAACTTTGGGTGCGGGTTCCGGAGAATAGAATTGTCCCCGCGGCTCGTATCTGACTTATTACGTCTAAGACATGCCATAGAAAGAAGGGTGAAGCCTTACATACCTTTTGATACTCCAAATTCACGTTCCAAATCCACCAAAATCTACAAATTGGTCATGTTTACCAAAACTTAATTAGGGCCTTTAGAAGTTGATTCCTTAAAGTAACACTTTGTCTGCCGAAATTTCGGCAGCATTTTCCCTGTAAATATACCATCCCCGAGGTTCTGACTCGGCCAAATTTTAATCAACAATATTCCGGGAATTCAACCCTGCCAAACTATCGACAATATTACCAACAATCATGCCAACAATGTCAACAATTTAATCCAAGATACAATGTAACCTTGGCAACCTTTGTCACACAATCTAATGATATTTCATTCATATTCAATTCACATTGCATAACATTTAAATGATTCTACCGACATACTACTTCAGCCGATGCCTTCCAATTCCAATAAGAACAATAACAACACACTCCCTTTCTCCTTCAAATTCATGAACTACATACTACAACATCATACTAATAACATCACACTACCTTCCATGATCCACAAACAATCACAACTTCATTTCCAACTATTAAATCCTCATTTAACATAATGGAATTCATAACACAACAATTAAAATACTTACTAAAATTGATTCATCATTTCTCCACAAATGCAACTATTTTCGGCTAACACAACTACATATATATTTTCATGAATTCTTCATCCATGTCGATACATTTCAACAACTAATATACTACATAAAATTTGCTTACCATCCCATCACAATAAAACAAATATACACGGCCATACACACAATATACAGTCACGGCCACACCTACAACACACATTATTTCTATGGTTTTCATTCATTCTTACACATAAAAATATTCACACACCATCCATAACACATAAAAGAGCATGAATCCTTACCTTCTTCCTTAACTTTCCACTTGACTAGAATCTTGGACTTGCCACAAAGGATAGTTTTCTTGCCCCAACAATTGCACCACGTTGAAGAGGACCCTTGAATTAGTAGGAATACATGAAGAGACTAATTTTTGGAAGAAGATATCAAGGGCCTAGTTTTCCAAGGTCTAGGCCGAAATGGCCTTCCCTTTTCTCCTCCTCTCTTTCTTTCTTGATCTTTCTTGATTTTTCTAGACTTGGCAATTGATGAATTAGTCTTCCTTTTAAGACTTAGTCATATATATATATATATAAGCTTCCAAGCATGTGAGGGGCACATGCCCCTCTCTAGAGATTTCTTTCTTTTTCTTTCTTTTTCTTTCTTTTTCTTTTCTTTTTTGAAATTTATGAAAATGGTCAAAGAAGCAAGCTTGGTCCATACACTCTTTCATTATTTATAATTAGCCCCCTTTCACTTATGAAATGGCCACATGCTCCTTTCTTTATTTCCTAGAGAAGTTTTCCATTTTCTTGAATTTCTGTTTTTTACCCTTAACCTTTCTCAATATTTCCATACAACCGATGTTCATAAATAATATTTATAACCAACTTGTACATTAAATTACATTTGGAAGATGGTCGTTCCCTTAACTCACCGCGACCACCATGAAATATCCAAACGTATAAATTACGGGATATAACAGAAAATGTACTTACTTTTGTACTGTTTGTTTCGATTATGGTTCTGTTTTCTGTATTCAATGCTTTACATACTCAGTACATATTCCGTACTGACCCCCTTTCTTCGGTGGCTGCGTTTCATGCCACGCAGGTACACCCAGATGCGTAAAGGACATTGCTAGAGGATGCTTCAGCTGGATTGGCAACTCCATTTGCTCCTGGAGTGTTGCCGAGTCAGAATATATGTGCTATGATGTTTGTCCGAAGTTAGAGACTTTGCAGACAGAGTCGTGGGTATAGAATGTCAGTGTTGTAATCGGCTCCATCAGCCAATGTGTTATTCTGTAGTTTGTGATAAACCCCATGTGGTTATAGATTTTGTTTGAATTGAGAATAAAGAAAAAGAATATTTCTGAAAACTATAGTATGTATTTCATTTCTATTTGATGTAAAAGTCTAAGAAGTTTATGTGTGCACTAAAGGTCTGAGGGTTCGCTCGGCCCTAAGTAAGGGTCGGGTGCCCATCACACCCTAGGGAAATTAGGATGTGATAGTCCTGTCCTTTTTACAGTATGTATTTTATAGAGGTCTGTAGACAGTGATATGTAGCCATGATGTTGTACAGCCCTGTTGGCGCTTATTTTGTTGTATATGTATATCTATAGCGGCCTAATCGGCTTGCGCTGTTACTCTTAGTACTTATGCCTATGTGTATGCGTTGGCCGTGAGTTCTGGATATAGTGCCTCTTGTGTTGGCTGTTCAGGAGATAGTATAGCTCAGTTACAGATTGTGTATGGTCCCAGGATAGTCAGTGAAGAGTAAATGTCAACATGGGAGTGCTCGGCCAGCAGTGGTCGGGTATTTGTCACGGCTCATCGGTTTGGGTCATGGAAAAAGTGGTATCAGAGCAGTTCGTCCTAGGGATTATCTACAGACCGTGTTTGGTAGAGTCCTGTTTATGGGTGTGAATCCTGCCACACTTATAAACAGGAGGCTGCGGGGCATTTAGGAATCATTGACCTTTCCTTTTGTCTTAGATCATGCGATAGAGCTAGAGTCTAGGGAAGATTGCTTCTTATCCTTTTCCTGTAGGTAAGTACAGACTGACGAGAGATGAAGAGATCAGCTTCATTTAGTGGGGGTGTTAAAAAGGCCCCCAGTTCAAATCCAGGACCCCAGGCTCTAGGACCCAGCAGGAGGAGCCTCAGTTATTCTATTGAGACTGATCCCTCGGAGGACCCAGTGACGATTCCTCCAGAGTTTTTGACTCCCAGGGAGGAGGAGCACCCAGAGGACAGCTATGACACAGATCCGTCTGAGTATTCATCTGGGACACCGGAGGACGAGATCCCCGAGGCCGTACCAGCTGCTCCTATGGCATAGCACTACATCAGACCAGCCTCCCCGGTAAGTGTTACAGATTACTCTAGCCCTCTATCCTGGCCGTCGGTAAACCGGGAATTGCCCGGTTATCTATATCCCTCTGACTCAGATGAGAGAGATATGATGAAGGCTAGACGAGCAGATGGTGGCTGGATGATGACGAGGAGTACATTTCGCCTTATAGTCCCCCAGATCAAACTAGAGACTGATCGGATACAGGTATATGAGCTTTTATGGGAATTTTCTATGTATGTGTATTTACAGTAGATTATTACTTAACAGTGACGAGTGGAAATCCAAAGGGGCCGATAACTAAGTATTTATAAGTAACGGCGACCAAGGTGTTTTCGCCATCATTGGGAATCTGGGAATCTAGGACGGAAAGTAGTCATATACATAGGTGAAGGGTGAATATTGAGGATTGAAAAGGCCAAAATAGTAATTGTGTAGTCGGAAGAGTAAGAGACCGTTTCTAATTCGGAGGGAGATGTGTTACGAGAATGTTTTGGATTCTGTCAGGGCTTCAACTTGCTTTAGATTATATGATGAAGGTCATGCAGTAAGGTGTGTGCGGCCAAACTAGCATTAACGCACCGGATTTCATTAGAGTTCCAAGGTTAAGCGTGCTGGGGTGAGCAGAATATTAGGATGGGTGACCCTTGGGAAGCGTACTAAAAGTCCTATAAATTTAGACATAAGACACGAATGAGAAGTTAGAGTAGCCTAAGGGAAATTAGAGGGTGCGGAGTGGTTGGAAACCTTAAGAGGTCGCGTAGGACGAGGCAGACTAGACCGGTGAAGAGAAAGAAGGTGCATCATAGCTCTAGAACTAGGATGAGTTTAAGTGGCGTTTGGAAGTATTTTGTAAGCGAGGCGCTAGATATATATATATATATATATATATATATATATATATATATATATATATATAAGAATGCGTATGATATCCTATATATGGATGTATCAGCGGGTATGTGTATCCCAACAACCGATATTGCGGTATATTGAAGGCATTAATCGAACAGGGTAATAAAGTTCAAGTGACAGAAGGACGTTACCAGGTAAGCGGATGTTACTTTTACTACCGGATAGGTTTGGAGAGTTCTAATGCAATGACATTTGGAAAAGAAAGAAAGTGAAAATATGGAAGGTAAGGAGATCAAAGTGTCGAAAAGTAAAAAATAAGAAACATAAGTGAGGGAAGCCTCCGAGAGAGACGAAAGGCAAAGCGCGAGACTATTTGGGTAAACATTCAAAGGTAGGCATGTGAAAGGGATTAAAGTGTGGCAGTATGGAACAAAGAGGAATGTGTGGGGTAAGAAAACAAATTTCGATAAGTAGGGCTAAAAGGATAGTGACCACGATGAGGAATGTGAAGTAAGAAAAAGAATGATTAGGACTTACAACGATGCTAAGAGATTTTCAGCTCTCGAGAGGTATATAAGAGGACAAATGGGTAGTCATATTGACATGGTTGCCTCGGACATGAAAAAGCTCTCTTAAATGGATGACTTAAGAACAGAACGGGTTTGCACGTTTAAAGTAATATTTCACGAATTCCAGAGCCAATACCATAAATAACAAGAGAAGAAAGGTGCTCGAGTAGGAAGAAACCCAAGGAAGGTTAAGGATGAAAGTAGGAAAGGTATACTAATGGGTTGGTCGAAGGAAGAGGAGAGCATTTAGGAGTAAAGTAACTGCAAATCTTTAACCATGGCAGTAAGAAGGATATTTTAATGAGTTGGCGGTAGGAAACCGATTATTCATCGAGGAAAGAACGAGGATGATAAGTCGACACAACTGATTAGAAAATTAATGACATGGAATAAGAATTCGTGTGAAGACTGAGAGATTCGATCATAGAGGAAATGGAATGAAATGTAAGGAACGTGCATGGAAGACAACCTGGCCGTGGCATCAGGAAGATGGATGAAGGCTTGATGAACGAGGATGGAGAGAAAATAAATTGCAAGAATTCTGTGTTAAGAGCAAGAAGTAGCAGGACACTCGGAAAAACATAGATGCACAGCTATAACACAAACGCGTAGTTATGAAATATTACGAGTAAGTGCGCTATACGGGTGAAAAGACTTGTAGTGGATGGAAGAATATGAAATATTGATAAAATGTTATGGTATAGACATAAATGGAAGAAGAATTCAAGATAAGAAGAATTCTAGATATGTTATAAGCAAAGTCGGGAATAGAGACTACGAGTAAGGTATAGTCAAAGACTTCATAAATGACGTGGTGAATCTCGATGCCCCCATTAACTTGCCTATCTGAAAAACTGCTAGTCATATAAGATAGAGGTGTGAAAAGACGGAAAAGAAGGCATCAGAATTGGATCTAACCTTTATACGTGTTCCGATTGGATACAAGAGTGTGATTAGCAAGAAGATAGATAAGTCAGACCACACGATGACGGAACCTCGACATTAAGAGGACCGAAAAGGGCGGCATATAATTATCGAAACCGATGGGTACTCGAAGGTTATTGGCGTATAAGGACCTCCTTAATAAGGGGGAAAGAACATATTATATTAGACTTTAAAGGAATTATGACATTTTCAAGCTCCAGAGGAGGAAATTTATTAGCTCGGGGTGTATTGGCATATCAGGAAGGTATCAAAAAGGAGTAGACACAAATCGAAAATAAGTGAAGCCATGAGACAGACATAGGAAGGAAGTATGGAGGACACCTTAAGAGAATGCTTCACGCTGACATGAGCTACAATGTTTCTAGACAATGGTTTGAATCCCTCATATCGGGAAAATATTTGTGTTGTACTTAAGTATGTAGTGACATATCCTAAAGGGCAATAAAGAGAGCAAGAAAGGTCTCCAAGCTGAATCTACAAAGGGGTGATAGAGAGGATGACAAATCCAAGAATGATGACAAAAAGGGGATTTTAGCACCGGAAGGGATAACAATTGTAACAAAAGCAACAAAGATTGGTAGTTTGGTAATTTTTCGAGGAAAGGAAGAACGCTGCTGTTGTGAATGGAAATAAAAGAGTTCACCGGATATTAGAAAACATTTCATAGATCACTAATTATACTGAATATTAGAGTATATGCTATGGAATTATATGAACAGTCAACGTGAAGCTATGCCCAACTACAGGTGCAAGAGGGTCACATCATAAAGTCAATAAGGAATAACGACGGTTGAAGCGACCGCCGGTACAAGGAAATTGAAGCTAGATATATATATATATGTTGCAAGAAAGTCGGAATGGGGTAAGCATTACCGTAGTCCTATGCTTCTGGGATTGTATCGCAAGATGTTAGAGCAGGAGGTTACAGAAAAAGTTGTGACAGGAGCTCAAAGATGTTGTGAGCTACCATTTAGTTTGAACTCGGACTATTAGTTTGCCATAAGTGTAACTGTACTGGGGAGGATAATAAATGGCGAAGGAACATTA
Source organism: Lycium barbarum (assembly GCF_019175385.1). Classification (NCBI taxonomy): domain Eukaryota; kingdom Viridiplantae; phylum Streptophyta; class Magnoliopsida; order Solanales; family Solanaceae; genus Lycium; species Lycium barbarum. The sequence goes on from NC_083344.1 coordinate 32,704,930, forward strand.
CGTACTTATGTATTTTGGATATTGATATAACTGGTCTTGGAAAGGAACTCGAGAAAATATCTTAAGGAACATAACCATTATACCTACTAGCGACAAAGTCATGTTGGATAAACACTCGGAATGTAAGGGTAAGAGAGATGGTGACAAGGATGTAAGGACTAATGAATCTGACTAATGAACTACAAAGAATCGGTACAGTGTGTATCTAAAATCAACAGATAGCAAAAAGAGTAGCCCAAGATGGCGCCGAAGGGATAAGCGCAAAGAGGACGCTGTATATGAGAAAGGTAACTGCCCACTAACAGGGAAACAGGGAGTGAGAGAAAGAGAATACTTGCAGGACGATGAATAGTTATGGAACAGTAAGTAAAGACTACAATAATGGAGACAGAGCGAGAGCGATATACTAGTTAAATTCCGATCATGTACATGAAGGCAAAGAAGTGAAAGAAGTTGACTGAAGGCAATAAAGGAGTTAAGAAAGAATAAGAAGAGGCTGACCCAATTTATAGTTCAAGTACATGGTAATCAGACCCTAAAGGAAGAATAACCATTCTAACAAAAGTTTTGCCTCCAGCTTGGTGTTGAGTTTATAAACTGCAACATTCGAGGACGAATGTTTCTAAGGGGGGAAGGATGTTACACCCCGGAAAATTTCGTGCTACAAGATCGTAGACGGCGTGGTACGAGCTCGGAAAAGAGTAAAGTCATACAAGGATTAGGGATGAAGATTAGGTTATCTAAGTCTAAGAATATATACATATATGATATTTGGAGACCATATAGTGTGAATTGGCTCATATGTTACTTGACGAAAAGCCCTCGTTACTGTAAGTTATGTGGGGCCCACACGCTGGGACATTTATGAAGGACATACGAAGAGATATATGAGTAGTACATGGGAAGTTGAGCAAGTCCTAAGAAGGACCTTAACCAAAATATGGGCATAAGCCCTCTAAAAGGACGATTTAAGGAAATATTTTCGGATGATCTGGATTGGAGGGGCCAAAACTCCCTTATAAGTTTGGAATTTGGAAAAACACAAAGAATGAAAGTTGTAGATAATTGAATTGGATTTCCAACCATAGGTCGTGGTCCCTCACACGATATGGGATCAAGATTTATGACCTTTTTACCAAATGAACGTGCAGTCAGAAAAATTAGGCCTGCGCGAACGCGCACAAAGGGGGCGGCGTGATCGCGCTGAAGGATTTTTATGTCGGTCCAGGCAGAACCTGGACCGTTATAAAAAGAGGGTTATCCCCCATGTTTCAGCCAAAGAGACCCAAAAACATCCTAAATTCTCTGGAAAATTCCCCAACCTTCCCACACCCACTTTTTAGCCCGAAACCAGGTATAATTCCTAAATCCCGGTCCAGACAACGTATAGTTGCAACTACTAAATTGTGTATTAACGCGTTGTGTCTTAAGATCAAGGTGGGGGAGTGAATATATAGCATTCTTATTGAAATAAAGGCATGAATCTCTTGCTATTAATGTTAATCTTGGTTTATTTACGGAGAAGGGGCTGTAAAATTGTTATAAAATGATCCTGTGATGGAAATATGGGACAAACACCATATGGGATGTTTATGAAGTATTTTGGAGTTGGAAATATTATGGTTAATGTTGGTATTGTTGTGATTGTTGTTGGTTGTTGAATTGAGAATTTGGGCTAGGCATATAAACAGGGGAGATACTGCCCTATTTTCGGCAGAATATAGAATAGTCTAATTTGAAACTTGGAATAAGTGTGAGATAAAGAGGATAACGTTAGTGTAAATCCTGTTAAATGTAGATTTGCGAGCTCGGACGCATAAGCGTAGCCAATAGGAGGTTGAACAGGTATGTTAAGGCTCGTCTCTTTCTTTCAAAGGCATGATTCCTATGTTACGATTTCATAAATACTTCCGTAACTTCTTGTTTTCAAAAGTTAGAAGTCTATGATTCCAAGGCATGATTCCTTTCCCGATAACCCGTAAATGTTTTCCAAAATGTCTGTATTTTTCCAAAACAGAGGTTCATGATTTCATAAGCTCTTATGACAATGATGAAAGACATGTTTTATCATGATTGCAATGATGCCAAAAAAATGAGAATATTTTCCTATGATGATTATGATGATGAGGATTCTGTGTTTAAAGGTCCCAAGGTTATGATTTCAATGACGATATAAGAATGTTGAGCTATTTCTTGATTTCTCAATTTTATTCATAGATGATGACTATTTTTTAAAGATTCCAAAGTATATGAATTGATGCCTTATGAGAGTTATGACACTATTCTATGTTTTCTCTTGATGTTATTCTTCATTGATAGTCTCACCTTATAATAATTGTTTCTTCAAGGTGAGACAAAACGACCATGATTATTCCATAATATAATCGGAGGTTACCGACCTTACGTCACTTCGATATAGGCATAGTTTTCTTTGGGACCTCATGCATGTTACTTATATGATATATGTATATGTATATGGGGAATGTGGAAAAAGGGAGTGGCGCTATAGACGCATGGCCACCTGATCAGTTGGCGTAATATGATATCATCCCGGACGCGGGATGCCCAGACGCGGGACATAAGTGGTTAAATGGATTGGGTTGACGTTCCTCGGCATATTTTCTGTATATCATACAAGAATGTTTTTTCAAAGAAAGCTAAGCGTGCATGGCATCCGCCCTAAGAGGCACTCATATATACATGTTACTCTTTTATTTTACGATATACTCCATATTTCCATTCTATTATTATTCATACTTTACATCCCTTACTATGTTACTACACATGACTTACATACTCGGTACATTATTCGTACTGATGTCCCTTCTTGTGGACGCTGCGTTCATGCCCGCAGGACCAGGTAGCCAATCAGACGATTCGCAGCAGTAGGACCTCCCCTCAGCAGCAGTCAGTACGCTCCATTGATCCGGAGCTACACCCCTTTTGGTATGCTATTCGGTTACGTACATATATGGGTACGGCAGGGCCTTGTCCTGTCCTTTCTACAGTCTGTATTCTATAGAGGTCTGTAGACAGTGATATGTAGCCATGACGTTGTAAAGCCCCGTTGGCGCTTATTTTGTTGTATATGTATATCTATAGCGGCCTAATCGTCTTGCGCTGTTACTCTCAGTACTTATGCCTATGTGTATGCGTTGGCCGTGAGTTCTCGATGTAGTGTTTCTTGTGTTGGCTATTTAGGAGATAGTATAGCTCAGTTACAGATTGTGTATAGTCCCAGGATAGTCAGTGAAGAGTAAATGTCAACATGGGAGTGCTCGGCCAGCAGTGGTCGGGTATTTGTCACGGCTCATCGGTTTGGGTCGTGACATAATTAGGCTAATACTTAAATGCAAGCCTTTTTCAAGTTTCATTTCCAAGGAAGACCAACCAAACAAGGCCCTTGCTTCATTAAGGGTATATTTGTAATAGCTAGCTTGTCTTCCTTGTTATCCTAGTATAACTAGTAGACTTAAACATTTCCCTAGGTTAGACTATTTTGAATATTGATATTTGCTATTGTAAAATTCTTGAGAGTTAAGAGCTTGTGAAGCCTTTGATTGAGTAATTGTTGAGAGGATTGGTTATTAAGGAATTACAAATCCCTCTTGGTCATCCTAGGAATTTGGTGTTTCTTTTGTTCTTAATTTATAGGTCTTAGTTTTCTATAACTTTGGTTGCTAAATTAGGTGTTACACCTTGGAAAAATTTCCCGTTAACGTACAGTGAATAGGCTAGCGAAGGGCACGATGTATAAGATGTTATGATAAGAAGGAATAGCATTTGATGATCCTAATCGAGATTCAAAGAGATTTGACGCAAGGGAAGAAGGTTGTCAAGGCAAGCAAGGGATATGTTGCGTGTCGGGTAAGATTTTTGAGCGACGAGTTAATGATGGCGTAATGATGTCTTGGAGAAGAGTGGTATTGAGGTGTTAAACAATTTTCAAGAAGGTTCCATAAGGATTGGAGATCAAACAAGTCGACGAGAACGAGTTTCGGAGAACTGGGCGTTATACGGCAAAACATACTGGCCGTATAAAACATACGAACCGTATGTCCAGTCGTATGTCTTGCCCAGAATGAGGGTCCTCACTGAACCAGATATACGGTCAGTATAAATTATACGGACCGTATGTTGGTCCGTAGAATCTGGTCGGGACAGATTTTATGTTGATATAAGGATCTCTCTCTCATTTAATTCATTTCATTTTCCACTCTCCACACTTCAAGAAATCTCTAGAATCCTCTCCACTCTCCATCCACAAGAAACCAAGAGAAATCCATGATAAACTTCATCAAATCCACGAAATCAAGTGTATGAAACCTATGAAAGTTCATCTAAGCCAAGAAATCCCAAAGGAAGTGAGCTAGGGTTTTTGTGCAAAAAGAGGATTCCCACTCAAGGCTTATTCTTCCATTATCTAAGGTGAGGTTTATGATCATTCCTTGTTGTTTAAGGTGTTGAAAGTTAAAAACACTTGGATTGTAGAAAGATATAGAAAATTGGTCATAAATGTGGGAATACTGTCATTGTTGGGTAAAGGCCTCGATTGAGTCATGATTATCGATGTGTTGTGATTATAAGTATGTTATGAACGACATTTAGAACATGGAAGAAGTATTATATGTGAGAAAATTCAATAATGAATTATGACCATGATTATGGAGAAAATAGAGTGAAATTGTGAAATGTGGATAATATAGATGGATGATGATTGTTGCTCGTGATATTGTGAGTGTTGTTATCAATGTTTGGGAGTTGATATAGAATATGGGGAAAGTTTTATAAACAAAGGAAATGCTGCCCAATTTTCTTTAGCTTTAGTAAGCACGTTTAAGTAATCGATTAGCTAATGTTAACGCGAATTCTCTTGAAGGTAAAAACATGGGCATTGAAGGAGAACAAGCAAACGATAGATTAGTTAAATGAAAAAGGTATGTGAGGATAGTCCTTTCTTTCTACGGCATGAATCCTATGGCATGATTTTTCCTTCTTTTCCATGAATCCTCTACATCCCGGAAAGCTAAGAGTCTATGTCCATGAATAGCCACATGAGATAAAAGATATATTATGAGCCCAATAATGATGATGATGAGTTAAGTATAAAGATCCTAGAGTTCATGATATGATGTTCCGATAAATTTAATGATGTTGTTTATTGTATACACTCACCTTATATACTATTTCCTTCATGGTGAGGCAGAATGCTTATAAATGCTCCATAATGGAATCAGGGGTTCACGACCTTATGTCACCTCGATGAAGAATAGCTGTCTTTGAGTTTCTATGTAGGCATTATGATGAGTGCATGATGATGATATAACACCGCGCCTATATAGCCGGGCAACACCGCTAAGGCGGGCGGCTTATAGATGATTAAATGGTGTCTATATGGCATGGGCAGCACCACTAGTGGGAGGCATGAGATGGTACCCCGGATGCGGGAGGCCTAGACGCAGGCTAATGATTATCACACCGATCCGATATGGACAGGCAGCTTATACAGTTATGCATATATGATATGATGATGATGATTATGAAGTAAGCCAGCACGCGTTATTTCTTTTATAAGTGACAGTCATATACAGTTGTTCCCTTATTGATGCTTCCTTTATCTCATTGTCGTATTGTTGTTATTTATGCCTCTCATACTCAGTACAATGTTCGTACTGACGTCCGTTTTCTTTGGACGCTGTGTTCATGCCCACAGGTAGACAGGGAGGTGATCTTGATCCAGACTCGTAGGAGCTAGTAGCTGATTTGAGAGCACTCCATTGTTCCGGAGGTACCTTGATTATTCTTTTGTGTATATTTGTATATTTTGGGCACGACGGGGTCCTGTCCCATCCCTATGTCAAGCACTCTAGTAGAGGCTCGTAGATACGCAATGTGGGTTATATGGTCTCACGAGGTTGCTATTATGCATGTATATATATATATATATATATAATATTTTGATGGCCGAAAGGCTTATGTCTATAAAAGTATTTATGTTCTCAAATAAAAAATGATTTTTTTATGATTTGAGTATGAATTTGATAAAAGAAGACTTAATGAGTATGATGAGTAGTAGAACGAGTGGTGCTCGGTGGTTAGCCCCGGGTACCCGTCGCGGCCCCTAGTCGGGTCGTGACATTAGGTCTTAAGTTGTGTCAATTTATCTATCTCTTTTATTTCTTGCTTTTTATTATTGTTTTCGTTTCCGTTCTTGCATCAATTGGTATCAGAGCTTGGATTATATTTGTTCTATCTAATCTAGCCTAGGGTTTGTTACTATAAAAAAAAAAACGAAAATCATAGCAAAAAACCCCCAAACATTTTATGTTTGTTTTGTTATTTTCTATTAAATTCTTGTTCCTTAGTATGTTAGGGTTTCAAATCTTCAAATTTCGTGTCAATTGAGTCAATATTGAAGAATCCACCATTTTTGAGTTGAAGCTTTTGAAAAAGTTGAAGAATATTTGGTGGGTGTTGAAAATTTGGTGAAATTGAAGGTTGAAAACCATTGGGCTTTGTTCTCCAAGTGATAAGGAGCTTAGATCTGAAAATTTGAGCAAAAAGGAGTTGGAATTAAGGTACTTGGAAATTTGGATGTTCTTCATGTTCTTGAAGACTTTCATTTCTTCATCTTTAGAAGAAGACCCAAAAGGGAAATTTAGACCCAATTTTTCCCAAGTTAATCAAGAAAAGTGTTTGTTGGGCCAAGAAAGGAAAGTTCTAGGTTGGTTGGGTCCCATTAGGTCTGCAAAATCGAAGAATATTGCACAAATCCCAAGCCAACTGATGTTTTTTAGAGATCGTGTTACATGGACGAATTCCACGGACCGTAAAATATTATACAGTCTGTGAAACTCAAGTTTGGGTCCGTGTAAGGCGAGCTGGAAGTTGGAGTTTCTGACTCAAGCTAAACTTAAAATACGGACCAAGTTATACGGACCATATTTTATTGTACGGTCCGTGAAAGTTGAGAAGCCCAGTCTGTGAAACTTGGCCCCAAAAACCAACATTCTGCCTCAAGTTGGTCTTGTTACACGACCACTTATACGAGCCATATTATATTTTATGGACCGTGAAAGTCCAAGGAAAGTGGTTCGTGAAAGGGGATCTTGAGTTCGTGAAAAGTCAGTTGTTGATCGTGGAATTCCTATACGGCCGGTGAAAACTTATACGGACCGTGAAACACCACCACTTGGTCGTATATGTACAATTTCAACAAGCTCGATCAGGTGATTCATTCTTGATTTGTTTTCGATTCCTTCATCTTCCTTTCACTTCTAATTCATTTCAAATTTCAAATTTTCTTAGGAGTGCTTATTTGATTTTGTGTCCCTATTCCTTCTGGTAGGGAACACACAAAAAAAAAATTATCACCTACCCGGGCTCGAAATTTAAAAATTTTCATTATTTCAAATTGATACCTTCGATCAATTGGGACTTCAAGACCGCGTTTTCAAGTTATCACCAACCTAGGCTCGAAATTTGATTTATTTCCCAGTTTTTGGGATTCCATTTTTCTTTGTCTCTCAACTAGTAGCCATCTAGTAGTTGTTCCTACTTTTGTTTTACTAGTTCTTGTGTCCGCATTTCTTTCGTGCTAATTCTTTTCGTGCTTTTTTCGTTTTTTCTTGGTTGTTAATTTCTTGGTTCAAGTCTGTTAGATTGAAATTGAGTCGTCCGTGTTTCTTAGTCTAACAAGAATCCATTCCGACCAAGAGTAGTGTTTGAACCCGTGTGACTAATCGACATCAACAAGCACACAATCTTTGGCCAAAGCAAGTTGTGAGGCAAGTAAAGGTGAGCATACTTGAGCGATTGAGAGTTGATTTTACTAACCTAACGTGTTTGCTTGTTTTGTTAATTGTCTTGAATAGGTACCATGGTTGTGGAGGATGAAACACAAGTTCCCACCGGGGAACTCACATTAGTTGATGTAATGAGGGCCTTGCAAGCCTTGAATGACAAGGTGGGAAGTATAGATGGTTGAGTGGAAACCTTGGGAAGTAGGGTGGAAGCCATTGAAGGAGGTAGTAGGGTGGTATCGTATTCTCCCCGAGTGCAATACCAAGGAGGCACAAGTGGAGCTACTCAAAGCGCTTCACTTACATTGTCACCCGGCACGTTCCATCATCTATATAACCACACTCCCCAAAACACTCCTCAAATCACAACTCCCACCCCACCAAACAACATTCCCATAGGCTAACGGAACAACCCACCCCTACAAGATCAAACACCAAATAACCAACATTCAAATGATCCATACCTAAATGCACCTATGCCATCCCAAAGCCGTTCAAAACATCCAACAACCAAATGAGCATGATATAGAAGAAGCTATACTTGAGCACGAACATTATGGTGACCAAGGTTGGAGGCAACGAGGGCAAGCACAAGAAGGTTATCGAGAAAGGGGTGGAAGGCATGGTCCTAACCCTCACATGGGTAAGCAAGCAGGGTACCAAGCTCGTGAAGGGTACCAAGGTTATGACCATCGAGGTTATGATAACGATGGAGATTTGAATGGGAACCATGGTTATGGCGGAGGGCGAGACACGAGTCTCAATTTCATTAAAGTTACTCTTCCGACCTTCAAAGGAGGAAGTGATCCCGATAAATTCCTTGATTGGGTGATGCATTGTGATAGGATCTTCTTGACGAATGACATGTCCGAGGTGAAAAAAGCATCTTACGCCATTGCTCAATTCGAAGGGTATGCCTCCACATGGTGGGAAACTCAAGTGAAAGCAAGAAGAGTAGTTGGACTTCCTCCCACACCTACTTGGGATGAATTTAAGGATGCCATGCAGCGTAAGTATGTCACCGAACGGTACAAGCAAGAACAACTCAAGAAGGTGCATACCTTAAGTCAAAACAAAAAGAGTGTGGAAGCATACTATGATGAGTTCCAAATTGTAAAGATGTGAATCGACTTTGAAGAAGATGATTGGAATGCTATGACTCGGTTCCGAGCCGGGTTAAATAGTGACATTGTCTCCCAAATGAGACTCCACAACTATGGGAGCATTGAAGAAACCCTTCAAGCGGCTATTGAGATAGGGGAGGGTCTCAAGGAAGACAAAATCAATAAGTCGAGGGGCTATGTGAGTTCATGGAACAATAACAAAGAAGGAGGAACTTCTTCCTCAAATTGGAAAAAGAGTAAGGGCACCATGCAAGAAACCAAGAACCCCTTTGAAAAGAAAGCTCAAATTGAGAAACAAGTTGATAAACAACCTCCAAAGTTCTCCCTAAAGGAAGGAGGTACGAAGGCTCCCATCCAATGTTTTAAATGTCATGGCTTTGGTCATAGAGCAAGTAAGTGCCCTAATCGAAGAGCCTTTATTTTGAGAGACACTAGTGGTGATGATAAGGGAAAATGTGAGGAAATAGATGACGAGGGTAATCATGAGAATGATGAACTTGGGAGTAATGAAGAACAAGATGATGGTGATATCACCGTCCCACTTTTCTTGGCAAGAAAGGTGTTAACATGTGTGAACATGCCTCAAGAAGGGGAGCTTACCATAACACGTTGGGTAGACACTTTTGTAGGTTCCCAAAGAAAAGAATTGCTAAAGCAGTCCTCATGTGAAGAACTTCCATACTTGGAGGAAAGAAGTGATTACATGGAAGAAGATCTTTGTCTTGAGCATCATGGTAAGTTATTTATCCCTAATACTTTAAGTGTTCATGATGTTATTAATGAGAGTGTTCATACACATGTTGATCCTTTTGATGACCAAATTGAATCTTCTCGCATGATTAATTTATGTCCATCTAGTGTTGACATGTGTGAAGAGAATGGTAATATTGTTGAGACCTTGAATGTGAATGGTGGCTTGTCTTTGTGTAATCTTGATAATTCGTCTTCTTGCATTGTTAACCAAAGTGAATGTAGTTGTCTTGATTCCTTTTCTTGTAAAGGCATGAATTCTAGTGGTACAAGTAACTTTGAGTTGAGTTTGAAGAATGTAAGTGCAATGTCATGTGTTGGCAAGAGAAGAAAGAGCAATTTTCTTGAAATGAAAGATAGCATGCTAAAATTTCATTCTTTGTTCTATTCATTAATGCCATCAAGAACATAGGTTTGGACGAAGGTTGTGCTAACTATTCCCTAGTTGATGTGGACCTTTCTCTCTTGAAAAACGATGATTCGTTGGTTGAGGAAGAAATTGATTTGCTCGACTTTTTGCAAAACCCAACTACAGATTATTCTTGCAATGTTGGCATTGATATTGATTCCTTGTATGATTCTTATCCCATTTATGATGATGATATTCATGCTTGGCTTTATTCAAGTGATCCATTTCTCAATGAGAACACTAGTGAGGAAAGTTATCTCCGTGCTAAGAGTATAGTATCATCCTTGAGTAGCCCTATGTCAATTGATAAGCTTGACTTTGATTTTGTGAGTGATCTCGATGATAGCTATGTTGATGGTATTGCTTTGGTAGATACTTTTCTTGCTAAATTGTTTGCATGTGAAGTCTCTTATGATGGCCAAAAGGCATATGTGTCCAATGGGGATTTTACAATTGAGCTTGAGCTAGGAGAAACTTTCCTTTACTACTTGTTTGCTTATGATGATTGTCATTGTGGGATGATCCTTGCGGATCTCTCTAGTACGAATGAATTTTGTAGTGGAGGCATGTTGTATTCTTGTTGGATGTGTGTAGGTGACCCCTTAAATTTGAGGACAAATTCCTTTCAAGATGGGGAGAATGATGCAATCGTAGTTTCCCCAAGATCACCTATGTGTAGTCAAGTCAAGAAGCTCCAAACATCACAAGGGTTGTACATGAAGATAGGCGCTCGTGAGCATGCATTAGCGCCATACCAAGGATCCCAAGTGTGGAAGGTTGCTTGGGAGGACGCAATTGATAAGAGTGATAAAGATGACCATGCATGTAAAGAGGCTAATACTTAAATGCAAGCCTTTTTCGAGTTTCATTTCCAAGGAAGACCAACCAAATAAGGCCCTTGCTTCATTAAGGGTATATTTGTAATAATTAGCTTGTCTTCCTTATTATCCTAGTATAAGTAGTACAATTAAACATTTCCCTAGGTTAGACTATTTTCAATATTGATATTTGCTACTGTAAAATTATTGAGAGTTGAGAGCTTGTGAAGCCTTTGATTGAGTAATTGTTGAGAGGATTGATTATTAGGGAATTCCAAATCCCTCTTGGTCATCCTAGGAATTTGGTGTTTCTTTTGTTCTTAATTTAGAGGTCTTAGTTTTCAATAACATTGGTTGCTAAATTAGGTCTTAAGTTGTGTCAAATTATCTATCTCTTTTATTTCTTGCATTTTATTATTTTTTTCGTTTCTGTTCTTGCATCAATTGATCTCTTGTAATGGGTCTTGGGTACTCGGGCTTTCTTAAGTGAGGGAAATATAATATTTATAATATATAGGGACCGAGTCTTACATAGACTGCCTATGTATCCATCCACGGGAAATCCGGCCCTTCCGTAGTTCGGTTTATATAAGATAAGACTCTATACCTTAAACCTACCCGTGACCAGGCCCGATAGGGGCTTCTTGCATATCCCTCCTCGGGACATCAGGTCGGCGCAGTTCTATTTACAAAAATAGGGGCGGCAGGGAAAATCCATATTAAGTACACAACATAGGATCCCCTAAAACTACCCAAAAGGTGACCTTTCTTTTGAGGTCATAGCAGGTTATTTGTCCGTTCAACCCTTTCCCAGCCCTAAATCCTAATACTAAGGTGGGAGCACTAACCAAATGGCGCCTTTGTGGACCAGGTTCTCTACTTTAAACTTGAATGCGTCGCATTCTTCTATGTCTTGCCCCAAAGCTCCAGAATGGTACAGACACATTTTGCAGCGGCCAACTCCTTCAGTTTGAGATCTTCTGGTTCTGATGGGGCTAATCTTCCCGATGCAGACCAGCTATTGAGGGTTCTTAAATACTGTAAAGTTATAATGCCAAACATTGCGTGTTCTGCATAATCCCTTCGATTGGGGAGGTGTTATCGTTGACCAAAAGTGATTGTTGGCCCCACATCTTGGTGATGCTTTTCTTATCTATCAGCTTGATGAGCCTTCTCTTGAAGGCCAAACATTCATTGATGGTATGCCCTGCTTGATCCCAGTGATAAGGGCATCTCTTGTGCGTGAAGGTCGGAGCACGCGGTGGCAACCTATCGAAGCTGATACTGACTATCCTTTTGCTTCGAAACTTGATCATCATCTCCTTGCTCATTATGTTCTTAGGCGAGACGCGGTAGCGACAATCCAACGCCTTAAGAGCAATGGCCCACCATTCGAGTGAGGCTGGTCGGACATACTCTATTGGTTCCTCGAGCTCTCCCTTGGGACTTGATGGCACAGCAGAAGTTCCTTCTCTATGTGATAAGTGGTGCAGCGGAGGCAGCTTCCCTTGATAGCCAAGTAGGCTCCTGTGGGTCTGATTCCATTTCATCCTCTTTGGATTCCTCCATTACCAGGATGTATTCGAGACGGATCACTTTTCCCTGGTCCAGGTGGTTAGCTCTTTGAGCTTCAATTGGTTCCTTGGGGGGACTTTCCGCCAAATCCATTAACTCATCAGCCTCTTTGATCTTTGCCTTGACTGCTCGGATTTGCTTTTTGAGATCCCGACTCTTTTGGCGAAGCAAGATATCATTCTTTCTCATAACTTCTAGCTCTGTTACGATCTTGGTGTTCATCTTTGGATTCTGATAAGGTTTCTAGACTTAGTACGGGTATTTTTTGTTCATTATTTTTCTTTAGGGAAGTGGGCGGTACTTGAGATCAATTAAGCATTTAAGTGAAACATATGAAAGCAAGTAAATCACACAAAGCAGTTTATAACATTTACACTACTCCCGTTCCTAAACATACTAATCATTTGAGACATAAATGTGCCATTTGAATCAAACCATTGCCCCATAATCATTAATAATAATATTCTTCCCTAAAGGGGTACAAAATATAAAGTAAAGATAATGCATAAAGTAAATCAGCAAAAGCGTCCTCGGGTGGTGGATGATGAATCCCGATCTCGGTCAGTCTTGACCTTCTTCGCCTTTTGGATGGTAGTCTGGATATGAACATGGGCCGATGTGAAAGTGGCCTCCATCAGAAATCCCTTCTGTGTGAAAGTCAGTGGACCGACATCATCTAAAGTCTTCTTCATCCGATCATCGAGCTCAACCAAACAGTCATTAGTAAGCTCTAATTCATGTCGCAGACTCTCTATGACTGTCACGACCCAACCGAAGGGCCATGACGGGTACCGGGAGCTAACCTACTGAGCCCCTCTTAACATACTTCTCTTAATCATATCTAGGTGGACCACAATAGATACCTCATAATTATCATAACTTTAAAAGACACGAGTTCAATAAACATTTGTTTACATAGACACGCAAATGTTTACAGAACATCTAACTATATAAACCTATCTACGAGCCTCTACATGGATTACATGACATCATAAAGATGGGACAGGACCCGCCATGCCCATATATGTACACAAAAGTATAATACCAACAAACGCTCCTGTGCAAACGCTGATGATGTAGCCTAGGGGTCTAGTCCGTCTCCGTGTCTACCTGCGGGCATGAACGCAACATCCACAAAGAAAAGAACGTCTGTACGAATAATGTACTAAGTATGTAAGGCATGAAAAACAACATAATAAAGATATGAATGAACCTGAGATAAGAGAGATAACCTGTACATCTGACTGCCTCTTAAGGCAGACGTCATGCATGCTTAGCCTTTTAAAAAAATATTTTCATACATACATATATAATATAAGTGTTAGTGTTGCGGAACATGCAATCCAATCCACATATCATATCATCTAGCGTCCGGGGCATCCTGCATACGGGGTAACATCATAACGTACCCACTGTAGTGGTGTGCACATCTACGTGTCTTAGCCGACCGACTATAGCGCGGCTCAGTGTGAGAAAATAGCTATATATATAAAACATGCATGAGAGGCCAAATAAAATGTTACCACTCTATCGGAGTGAGGTAAGGTCGGTAAACCTCCGATGTGTCATTATGGGTATATCTCACCTTGAAGGAACAATAACCATAAGATGAGATTAACATCAATGAATAAAATCAATAATCATATGATAAAGATCAATAATCATGAGACAAATGTCAACAATATCATAAGAACGTCAAGAACCATGAGCTTTTAGTATTTCTAGGAATCGGGACATTATGGATAGCATCCGTCGACCAGTCGACTGTCCGTCGACTTGCAACTGTCGAGTTACTCAGCTGTCATACTCAGTTTCTTTGGTTCATTTCGCCTCTAATCTTTCCGATACTTGTAGTACATAAATTAAACTCCCGCATACGTGGAATAATCATGTAGAATCTCTTATAACCTAGAAAACAACTTCACTTACTAACTTCACGTCGGCTACCTTACGGCGAGAGTCAGTGTATAAAATACGAGGTATAACAATGACGACTTTATCATGTTCAATCTTCTTTAAATATTTGGCATCTCTGTCGTCAGATCTCCTCTGAACTAAACGGGCTCGAATCTCCACTTGCGAATCCTTATCTTGCACACAACTATAAAGAATAGGTCTAGGAGGAAGTGTACCTTGTAAGTCGGCCCTAACCCAATCTTTATACTCTACAAAACAACCCAGATGAAACCTATCTTCAGCTAAGGTATCAGGACCCCAAATCATGCGACCCTTCCATTCTCATATGCAATCCAAAGCCCTCGGCAGTCTATCGATGTCATAGTCAATGATAAAATCTCCCATGCCTCCAATTTGGGGCACGACTTGAATCCTCCCAAACTGTCTCAAGACCCTAGCAGGCGCATAAGGGAAAATCCCTCGGATCCCCATAAGCGGTAAGAATGGACACTTTTTACCCTTAACCACAACTTTATCGGACACGAAGTTGTGGAACATCCATTGAAGGCTTTCCTCTTTCAGCCTGGAGAAGGTGATTGTCCAACTTTGTTTGTTTTGTTCTCCGAGGTTCGGGCAAAAATCCCAAAGACCATCCCTTTTGCTCTCCGAGGTTGTTCGCCCCTAACTTTGATCATATGCTTGAGGATCCACCATTGAAGGAGTAAGTTACAACCTTATAAGTATTTGTAACGGCTTCGGCAGAGGCTCAAGGCTCGGTATAAACCGGCTAGGATGATTAGGTTTATGTCAAAGTATTTATTTTTCTTCTTCTTGGGTTATGCCGTACAAGATGGCATGGGTGACCGAAATGACTCAGGTGTGTATAGCTAAAAACCAATCTTTGGAAAAAATCGTGGTTTCCAGAAAGCAAATGGCAAGAGCTAAAGGTCTGGTGCCCATCCATTCGGCATAAGGCTTGTATTCCCTGGGATGCTCCACAAATCCATTTGGGCTTCTGTCACAACCTAAATTACCGATCGTGATTATCATTAGTAGTTGAACCCTTACCCGTTAACCCATTAATCACTAGCCAAGTTCAACTTCTTTAATCATTTATACTCTAACAATCAATAAATAAGTGAATGAATAAATAATCTGACCCATTCATAAATAATAAATAATATAAGTGTGGAAATCTTAACTATTACACCTCCAAAATCTGAAAGTCATCGAACAAGGACTCTAACAAATAATGTCTAAAGATTGAAGTATATCTAAAATATAATAACAAATAATGTCTGGAATTTAAAGTAGACATTTGGAAAGAGAGATCTTCAGGTGGCATGGAATGGGTAGAAGCTCACCCTCGGATCTGATCGAGCAACTAGCTTCAAGCTAGAGATATAGTCTGGATGAAATCTCTGAAACACAATCTGTACTAAAAAATGGTGCAGCAAGGTAGTATCAGTACCAATACTATGTACCGGTAAGCATTATAGGCCGACTAAGATTAGTTCACGTATATAAGCATAAAATCAACAAGATAAATAGTTAGGCACTTAATATTCAAATCCAAGTCACAGAATATCCCATAACAGAGTCATAGCCCTAGATGATGTTTCTACCCCACCAGTTTGTCAGGTCTCAATAATATCACCTGATAATCACAAGTCCAAGTTCCGTCCCTAGCTAGAGTCACTAATCCACAATTTAACTCAGTCAATGGTCCTATTTATATCACAATAAGCATTCAACATCCATACCAAAATCAGAACCAAACGAGCATATAATAATGCAGAATAAAATGTAATGATGTGCAATGCAATGCACTGGCAAATCACTCGAACTGTACATATATGAAAAAGCACATTTGACCGGGGGTGAGGATGTGGCCTAGTTGTGAGCTCGTGGTCCGAGGTTTGTTTTGGAATGAGTGGTACATGGAAACACACACACACACAGATATATATATATCACTTGTTTCGGAACAAAACTTAGACCACAAGTTCATAACTAGGCCACATCCTTACCCCCGGTCAAATGTGACTTTTCATATATATATATATATATATATATATATATATATATATATATATATATATATATATTGTCACATCACTTTCAATGATTGATTAGCAAGTAGTATATCATTTTCATCAAGAAGATTACATTAACTTCTCACCACAATTGTCATCAAATAGTATCGCAAGTTCAACAAGAAGATTATATTAACTTCTTCACTAATTTCACATCAAAATGTATGTCTCCACATATGCCAGTTTATTAGCATGTATGGGCTATGAACAATTAGCAATATTAATGTTAACCACGAGGCATCATGCCATAAGTCTTTCATGAATCGTTACCGAAACCATTTCCATCATGTATGAGTGTATAAATGCATAAATGAGTGTAAATATGGTAAATCCATGCAACCCGATAAAGCAACAATGTAGGTACAAGTCGCAAAGCCACAAGTCATATCAAGACTTAGATCAACTCAACAATGAAATGAATCATACAAACCGTCTCAACCAACATAAGAGTTTATGTCCCTCTTTACTTCCACACTATAGCAAGTACGTCTCACAACTAAGTCTTGTATCACCAAGATACTCCATTTTTCTATATATTATCATCAACAGTAAATCATACATCAATGTTTTCATCTACGTACTGTCATAAGTTTATATCACAATTCAAGTCTAAACTCATCATCCTTCCTTTCTCCGATGATATGTGTCACAATAAGAGAAAACTGAGTACAATACGACAATTTAGGTAATAAGTCTAATCACAATAACAGGGCAATGAGCCACCATCAACAACAATCAACCTAATAGAAATCCATCCCGAATCACCACAGTATGAATACAACTACACCTCATATTTCAGTACATAAAGTAATAGCGACGAGCCCACAAAATCAGAAGTCATACCAACCTAGCTAATATCCAACTAAAACACCATGCTCGATGACCTAACCATGCTTTCTCCTATCAATTCTGCACAATACATATTTTTCGCTAATCAAAATCTAACTAAAGTAAGCCGTAACCTACCTGGAATGCTGAGCAACAGTCTCGAATCGTCAAACCTTAGCCTTGCCTTCCTCTTTGGAGAACTTAAAAATGATTGACGTCTATCAATATGAATTCTATGTCAGAATACGAATCTAATGATACCCATATTACCATAGTTTTACCCAAAACCCAAAAAATGACCCAAAATAGCCAAACCCGAGCCACGAGGGCAAAACTATAATTTTATTGAAAATTCAAATACAATATAGACAAAATAGTACTCCATGAGTCTAAATGAGTCCAACAATACCCATGTTGCTATACTTTTAGAATAATACCCAAAATATCCCTACAATGTGATTCCGATTTGACGAGGTTAAAACGGGAAACTTAGTGCACAATTATGCTACCATCGTCTAGTTAACCTTCAATCCTAATTTCATGGAATTCTATTCATCACAAGATATCCAAAGTCATCTTTCTCTATTTTTAGCCCTAGGGTTCTTAACCCATTAGTTCTGCAATATTAATGTGTAGGATGACTATGAGATGATGATAATCAACAATAAATAATGAATACTAGGTTAGAATCTTACCCCAAAGTTCTGGTGAATGCTTTTCCATTGCTATCTCTCCAACCCTTCAACTATTGAAGATTTCATCAATTCTTGGGTTCTAATTCATCACCCACAATTAATGGAGGTTAAGCTTGTCATGGGATTTAAAGAAGGGAATATAATGAATCACGTAAGGGTTTGCACTTAACTTTAAGGAGGAACTCCACCCTAGCCCTAGGAAAATAACCTCTCACTTTCTAGGGAAGTATTTTTGGGTTTATGAGGGGAAAGACTCGAAAATTACACTTAAAAACGACTTCTGCACCAACTTTTGCTGCAGCGAGTGCACCTTTCGCTATATCGGGTGCACCTTCGCTACAGCGGCTGCCCAATTTTCTGCCTTGATAAAAATTTCATTTTAGCCCCCGAAACTCACCGGAACCTCCCGAACAAAAACCATATATGCATTTTGATTGTAAACCACGTTACGGACTCACCCGTAACCTCGGAATTCCCCAAAGAGATCATTTTAACCCGGTGTTGACCAAGTCAACCCCAACAATGTGAAACTAAGCCTTAACTCGAGACTCAAAACATCCCCGATTGCCTTGGGAACCAAACCAATAACTTCACTAAGTCATAGATCGTACTAGCGAGACTCTAGGGAAGGGTCAACAAGGTTAAATGGGTAAAAATACTATAACGACCAAATGGGTCGTTACAGCTTCCAAACCTTTTGTATAACTCTCTAAAGGGTATGGTTGGGCCATAGGCCCAATTGGCGTAGTTCAAGGAAAGAATTTTGCAAATTTGAGAGTAGGTGAGTTTTTCTGGGATTAAGGCATTTTGGTTGGGTTTCTTTCTTCTTTTGAATCCCGAGCCTATGCTAGTCAACACATCCCTGAACTCCTCTAAAGTCGGTGTGATCTCGATGTCGTCCCCAAATTGGAAAACAATCCTATCTCTGTCCCAAAACCCGATAATTACTTCTATTAATTCATTGCAACCTGTCATAGTCATGATCGATGTCAGATTTCCTAAATGACATGCAATCCCCTTATTCTCATCTGAGGGCATTTGGCTCCACCAAATACGCAGCAACTCCGGTGTAGTCAAAACCATGTTGAAACTCAAGTTGATCGATATCTACAAAATAAAAGTCAAGGTTCATTCCCCCCCCCCCCCCCCCATTCCTAGGCAATGGTTCCATTCATAGGCACATTACATGTTTCCAAATAGCACATAATATGAGATGCAGTGTTTTTTCGAGTCATAGATCGTACTTGACACGGTTTAGTCCTCCTATCGGGTTTGGGTACGTCTAAAATATTCAAAACACCCAGTCTACTTCATATTTGGATTTGGTTTAGCTCTATCCTAGGCATATGTAAGAGTGGGTTTTTCGAATTGACCTTGGACCCGAGCGGACTACTCGGGGTGAACCATTGTCGTCCATTGGGTGACCGCACACCAACTTAATGTTCAACGTGTTTCAAAGAAAAGGCGTTTCGGGTTTTTTAGTGAAGGCTAGACCATGATCCTTTGTGTCTTTTTTGAAACAATTCTTTTTGCCAGGAGTGGCGGAGTTTATGATATGAAATGAATGACAGTTATAATTGCGGAATTTAAAGACGTAAGCAAATAAATACTATAAGAAATCGCATTGTATTGAAACCTTATGGTTAGAACCTAGAAAATCCCTAGCGGAGTCTCCATCTGTTACGGTTCACTTTTACGCGGGTTAAAGCATAAAAGTTACTACGAGGTTATTGGTGCTCTAATTGGATTTTAGTATTTTTAGAGTCACCACCTAGTTTATTTCAAGGAAAACAAGGAAAATCGGGTTTAAAGAGTTTTTCAAACAAGAGAAAAAGATTTTTGGACCAGAGTTCCAGGTAAGGGTTCTAGTGATCCCCTAGAGAAGGTTTTAAGTACCCTAGTATTAAGGATCCGTAGAATACGGTTGACCTACGAGCTTCAATGTGTGATTTTTTGTATTTTATATACTTAAATTTTTTACGTTTTCGCAAAAATATCATACTCATTCATATCATAATTTTCGAAAAAAAATTGGCAAAAAGTCCCCTTATAAAAGGGGTTTGGTTTGGAAAATCCAGGTAAGTATTCAACTCACTTTATTGTCGGACTAGGACACACCCGGGATTTCTCCCGAGTAGAGTCGCTATTATTCTAGTCCTAATAAAATGAGTTTCGTCCTTACGGGTTTTATACATATATATATGTAAGTATGGAGTATATCTCCGTTTTATACATATATATATATAAGAAAAATCACAAGTTATATTGAGTTAAGTCAAATTTTAGTCATTAAAGCCCATAGGTCAAATATTCTAAGTCCAAATCCATCTCACATCATACTCGGTCCAATATGTCCCTTTTTGGGTTCGAAACAATTTGTGGGCTTCCAGGCCTAATGCAGTCTTTTTTTCCAAAAATTGCTTAAGACCAAATCCAGTATTTTTCTCCAAAATGGTCCGTTCATTTTAACCCAAAATTTCTCAAGTGCAAAGTCCATTTTTTACTTCGTAAAAATGTCCGGATCTTTTTCACTTCAACAGGTCCGTTACACAATCATTTCTTGTTAAATAGAAATAGTTTTCAACTCTTTTCAACTTAATTCCAGTTTTCCAAAACAAAGTTTATCACAAAAATCCATTGTTTATTACCAGCTCATAATCCAAAGTTTTTTTGTTTCATTGGAAGACTATTTCTTACTATATATAAAAAAGACATTAAGCAAAAATCCTATTAAGTGTAAGTTCACACAATTCCAAAATTTGACCGATTTTTAAAAGTGTTTTTAGGCGACTTACCTAAATAGTACGTATTTCCTAATTCTAACATTCATAGGGTTCCTATAATATGTGAGTGTTTTTACAAATACATTTTGTATAATAAGTAACACAAAAGGAGGAAAGTTTAGGTTGGTGGGCCTATCTAAGCCCACAGGTTGGCTATTTTTACCCCTAGCTGGGTCTTCACCATTTTTACCATGATTGGGCCTTCATAGCAAATATTAGCTTCCCTTACATATTTTCTCAAAAGCGGACTTGATCAAATAAGTGAGGCCCAGTTGGTTTTATGCAGGAGGAAATGGCCCGAGTGGCCCGTATTGAATCGCAAAGACATAGAAAGGAAGTAAAGATTAGTATCCTACTTAGGTATTTAAATTAAAGCATTTAATCCATGTTTAAACTAGAAAACAACAATAATCAAGCGAAGGTGTAAAGATTTAAAGGGAATATAACAATTCAGGAGAAAAACTCAAGCCCAATATCAAGCAAGTCAAAGAATATTCATGGCCCAACTTTTTTATGCCGATAAATGAGCCCAAAGACATTAATAGAAATCATAGCCCAACATAAAGCACACAGACGAGGCCCAACAATCATAAAATGGTTTAAGTCCACACAACATCAATCATTTTTCTTTAAAGAAAATAGGAAGGGACATACACTTATATACATTAAGTATACCACTTCATATACACTGGAGTGTATATGAAGCTAGATATACCTTGTATATCAAGTGTATATCTCCTATGTTTAGAAAGTTCAAAACCAGAGGAGGCAAGAAGAGAGTGTAAAAGACTAAAACACATAATCCAAACTTCATGGAAAAGCAAGAATAAAATAAGAACACACACACCACATCCAATATAGACTTTAACACCAAATAAAAACAAAAGTAGTCTCACATAGGTTCTCTATTTCATTTACTTGCTTCAAACTTACTCCTCATACCAAATTTAGAGTCAAGTAGTCATACTATTTGGCATACAAAGAAGGAGATGAAGAGAAGACAGTACTCATACTAATCAAGCACCGGTAAACCAAGTATACATGGGCATAACATGCATTTTTTTTTTTTTTTTCAGTAAGTAGCAAGATATAAAAATCCCATTTTTTATGTTAGTTCAAATAGACATTACACTAGGTGATATACTCATCTGACTTGTTAAATAGGCATGAACAGGTTTCAGTTAACGACATGATCAAACAACACATTCAGCAGGTTTATCTCTTAGGGAACTTCAAATATTTATTGTAAAGCTTCAATAGAATACTAAAGTAGACTCAGAGATGCAGCAGATTAAACTAAAAATCCTTTAACACATTCTAAGGCTTATGACACTAGATTAACAGTAGAACCAAGTAGTATAAGCCTTATAGGTTTGGACAAAATAATTCAGGAAGCATACAAAGGTCTTGGATACTACCAGTTAAGGAATAGGTTATTTCAATTTCAAAATATGCAATTTTAGGTCCAATAAACATAAGGTTTCATTTTTTTAACCCTTAAATACATTGCGAGGACATAGTTTGATCCAAAAAAAACACAGTACAAAGAAAACAGTCCAGTGCATCAAAATTTGAGTCATAAATGGCTAAGTTTAAACATTGAACAAGTATAAGCATTTGTCAAGTGTCAATCATTAATAAAAGTTAATCCAGAATCAAAGAGGTGGTTTAGTATGTTAATCTTGTTGCTAACAAAGGGACTTAGGAACCAGTTCAACATGCATTTAGATTAGGGAAGTTAGGTCCAATATTCACATAGGAGCAACTATCACAAACTATCAACAATACCATTAGGCACATATTAGTCTTGCTTAGTAGATTTATACATCAAACCAAGTTCAGTTTTCACCAATGACACAATAGCAGGTCACACAAACTCACATTCACAGAATAGGCAAAGACATGATGACCTATAGTGCATAGATTTGGGAGGCATATAGGCATATCATTAATCTAATATTGGACACTTAGTTCCACAGAGATTCCAGTTATGCAATACATGAGGCAGAAAAGACAAAACACTTTGGGTAAAGAACATGATCCAAAACAAGCTGGCATTTGACCATTAAGTTGTTTAAAACCTCTTGGTGTCATTTCCCTTCTTAATATATCTAATATGAACTAAACAAGGCTATAACAAGACTGCACTATGTATTAAAGGGACAAACAAGTAGGGATCAGATCATAATGTACTTCACAACATGTTTTAAAACTAGGCATTATTACATAAGGATTAATCTGATCAAGCTTGGTAAAGATAATGTACAACATGCTTTGTTGAAACAAACTAACAATATAAGAACATGCTTTAGTATAGGCTGAGTTAATCTAAATTAACACATGAGGCATGTTAAAACAAACTAGGCTAAAGCTAAATAAAAAAGTAAACCAGCTAAACCAATATTGACATACAAACACATACTCTACTGCCTAAACTAAACTAACATGGAACATGAACATATTTAGCAAAAAATTAAACTAAAACCAGCATATAAACACAATACAAACAACTAAGAAACTGAATTAAAATGCAGAAAAATAAAGGGGAAGGAAGATTACCTCTTTGATGCCCAGCCTTGAAGAGATTTGGACTTGGAAGCTTTGTTGTTCCCCCCAAATGCTCAAAAATCACTCAAAAGACCACACAAACACATAATTAAGCCTTTAAAATTTGAACTTAATCGAAAGATAAAGGTCTTAGGCAAATAATGCTAGAAACCCTATGTATTCGATTTTGCAAGTGTAATATCAAGGGCCAGGTCTGTGTAAAATGCAAATAGAGGACCCTATTTATAGAATTCCCCAAATCCCCTAAACCCTAGGTTCATGATGTGGTCAGTATTATAGGGCTAGGATTGAGTTAAAAACAACATCAAAGGATCAGATTAAGTCAACAGAAAATTGATTCGTAGGGTTCTTCATGAACCAATCAAAAATTGTGATTTCAAACATATACAGACAAAATATATTAAAGTTTTAGAGAGTTTGAACGTTTGAGCTCAGTAAAAATAAAGAAATAAAGTAAAAGAAGCAATTTAATACCGTGTTTGGGATCGATCCTAATGAGAAAGGATGGAGCCCTTAGTTCTTTACCTCAATAGGTCGAGCACATGCTGTGAAAAGTAAAAGCATACTGTATTTTTGCCAAAAACAGGCACGATGACACAAGGACAAGGGGGTGGGGTAGTGCGGTAGGGTCTTTGTTAAAGGGAAAAGGGGAGAGGAAGGTTGGGGTGTGTTTGGTATGAAATGAAAAGAAGGAGGGGTATTTTTTACACCTCGGACATTTCGCGTCGTCGTACGATGATTAAGCTAATGCAAGCTTAGGTGTACGTGAAGTCTCTATAAGTAAAAAAGAGTATTTAATAATTTGAATTAAGATTCCAAAGACATTTGAGGCAAAAGAAGAAAGTTTGTCAAGGGCAAGTGAGGCATAAGTGGTATTTAAGAAAGGTTTCATAAACTAATGTCTTAGGAAGAAATTATAAGGATATTTAGGTGGTTAATGAAGTATTAAACAAGGGCCAAGAAGGTTCCATAAGGATTGGAGATCGAATGAATCGACAAGAACAAGTTCGGGAGAAAGGTGCGTTATACGACCATTTATACAACCCGTATAACTTTATATGGTCCGTATAATAGTCACAGTGAAGGGTCATCACTGGATGACTTATACGGTCACTTATACGGACCGTATAAAATTATACAGGCTGTATAAATGGTCGTATAACGCACCTTTCTCCCGAACTTGTTCTTGTCGATTCTTGTCACATATACGGACCGTATAAAATTATACAGATCGTATAAGTATCCGTATAATTCTTGACGGGCAGCTTTGTACTTTTTTTATAAATATAAGTCCCAAGTTCATATTTTTCATTTGCCATCTTCTCCACACCTCTCAAGAGCTGTAGAACATTCCATACCCCATACCAACATAAACTCAAGGGAGATGAAAGATTAATATTAAAAATTAGTGGAATCAAGTGCAAGGATGTAAGCTAGGGTTATGGGAAGCTAGAAATTCCTTTGGAATTGAAGTTGGGGCTTTCTCCAAGTGAAGTATTTTCATCCAAAGGCCATTCCTACCTAATCAAAGGTGAGATTTTCATTTATTTCATGTTATTAAGAGTATTTAATGGTTGTAAGACTTGGATTATGGAAGAAAATAGAGTAGGAAGTGCAAATATGGAAAAGGTGAAATTCTTGAATGGTAACACGACATGAATCATAGTTCCTGACATGCCATGAGTAAAATCATGTAGTGAATAATGCAAATGGTGTTAAAGAAGTATTATATGAGAATGGATATGGTATTGTGCCATAGTTATGGTGATTTTGATAGGGAGTGTTTAAAATTGAATAATGTCTAGCTTGATGAAGTTATTGATTATGATATTGTGGGTGTTCGTATTGATGTTTGGGAGTTGTTTATTACATGGAAGAAGTCATTGAAACAAAGGAGATGCTGCCCAATTTTCGTTAGCTCTTAGATTGTTAATTAAGACCTAAAGTATATGTCGCGACCCAAACCAATGGGTCATGACTAGTGCCCCAGCTGGACACTCGTATACGAACCTGCTAGATATAATCAAACTGAAACTAAGGACAATATGGAAGTTTGTAAAAGCATGCTATAAACTCATAATGTCATATATAAAAATGAACCTGTCTCCTGAGGAGTCACAGTTAACAAAAACATGACAAAATATGCAAGCCGACAAGGCTGCCACTATATACGGGAATATCCAAATGAACTATGTCGATGTAGCTTACCAAAACATATATACAACCCACACATGTCTACAGACCTCTAAGAGTATAACAGTGAAACACGACGGAATAGGGTCCCGCCGTACCCTTGGATATGCATGAGTTTATATCAAAGAATCTGTACCAAAATGACTCAAACTCCGGACCAATGGAGCTCTCCAAGCATCTGAGCAAAGGTCTTAGGCTAGAGGATCACCAAAATGAGTATATGTACTTGTGGGCATGAAACCCAGTCCCCGAAGAAAGGGGGTCAGTACGAAAATGTACTGAATATGTAAAGCATGAAATACAGTAATGAAGATCATGACCGAGTGAAAAGATGACAGGAGATAAGTATGATAATCAAGGAATACCAATTCATTTGTACCTTATGTTGTGAGTCATGCATACATATACTGTGTATATCGTACCCGACCCATTATGGGACTCGGTGAGTGAAATCATAGACATACATATATACCGTACTCGACCCTTTAGTAAGGGACTCGGTGAAATGTAAATATATACCATACCCGACTTTTTAGTAAGGCACTCGGCGAATTATAAATATATACCGTACCCGGCCCTTTAGTAAGGGACTCGGTGAAATATAAATGTATATCGTACCCGGCCCTTTAGTAAGGGTCTCGGTGAAGTGATGCAATGAAAATGTGTACGAATTCCAAGCCTTTCATTAGTAACTCATGATCCTGTATGAAGACTCTTTTGTGAATGCAAAATCATGTCACCTCAGGATATCTTTTGAAGGAATTATTATCGAGGTGAGAACACATAGTATTAGAGGCAATCATGTACGAAATGAATCATCATTTGGGATTCGAGAGAATAGATAGGATGAACTAACACTTGGGGGACTAAAGACAATATCATGTCAAGTACTATTGAGAACTAGAGTTCATCGGAGTCACATGTGTTCGTCGTTTGTTCATTTTATATAATTCATGACAAAGAAGGAAGAAGGGATAGCTTTACATACCTGAAAATTCACGTCCCGGCCATCCCACCTATTTCTGGTCCCACAATCTACATATAAGACCATTCATGTTATAATTAGGTCCATTGTTATATACTTATCCTAAGCCTCCAAATAAATCTTTCAAGAATCTGCCGAAATTTTGGCAGCATATCCTCTGTTTATATGCCTAGCCCGAAATTACAATTCAGTAACCAACAACAACAACATCAATACCAACATTAAAAACATCACTTTCAACACCAACATGTGCCATAAAACAGCGCACATGCTGTTTTCCAACTTCCATAACTAACCAACTTACTACACAATTATTAACGACTTTGTCTCCGAGAATAAACCAGTATTAACGTAAATAGAAAGAGATTCATACCTTATTCTTGTCAAAACGATAATATCTTCAAGATTCCACCTTGAATCCAAGCCAAATCCAACGCAAAATAATACTATAATCACAACTATGCGCTCCCCGAGCCTCGATTAAGCAAAATCACTTCAATCCCTTAACTTTTTATGACACAAATGGCTGTCTATGTTTGCTGAGCTTTAAGGACTGATTTTTGGTGAACAAATTAGGGCTTTTCACCTTTTATAAGGTCTAAATTCAGGTCGGGTCACTCTTTTCTTTCTTCTCCTTCCGCCGCCAAGGCTAGTCCATACTCATGAATATTTCCCATACATCCTTCTATTGCCTTTATAATCGAATTTGGGTATTCCTTATCCTCATCCTATGTCATTTATGTACTACCTCCTGGTTAGCTTTGTTAATTCATCATCCTCTCGCTTTTCCTTGGTGATGGCTTAAATTTTCTTTTCTTTCCTTTTTCTTCTCTCCTCTCCTTTTGACCAGCCCATTAGTGTACCTTTCTTACTTTAATTCTCAAACCTTCCTTGAGTTCCTTCCTCCCCGAGCGCCCTTCTCCACTTGTTATTTTAGAGTATCGACCCTGAAGTTCATGAAATATTCCTTTAAACGTACAAATCCGTTCTATTCTTAAATCATCTTTTAGGAAATCTTCTCCGTTTCCGAGGCAACCGTGTCAGCATGACTACACATTTATCCCTTTATATACCTCTCGAGAGCTGGAAATCTCTTAGTATTGTTACAAGGCCTGATCATTCTCTCTCTTACTCCAAATCCCTATTTGTAGTTACTATTCTGTAGTCCCATTTATCGAAGTCCATTCTCTGAACCCACACATTCATCTCCTGTTCTATACTACTATACTTTATCCCTTTCGCATACCTACCTTTGAAGTTTTATCCAAATAGTCCCTTGCTTTGCCCGTCGTCTCTTTTGGAAGCTTCGCTCACCCTTGTTGCTTACATTTTTTTTCCTTTTCTCAAGACATCCTAATCTTTTGCTTCCTATATACTCACTTTCTTCCTTTCCCTGATGTTATAGCATTAGGACTTTCCAACTCTAACCTGTAGTGAAAATAACATCAACTTACCTTCTAACATTTGTACCACTTTTGTCACTTCAACTTCATTACCCTTTTCGATTAATGCCTCCGGTATATAGCAACGTCGGTTGCTGGGACACACATATCGGTTGGAGCAGCCACGTATGGGATATCATACACACACACTCTCTCTCTCTCTCACACACACACACACACACACACACACACACACACATATATATATATATATATATATATATATACAAACGCCTCGCTTACAAAGTATTTTCAAATACTATTCGAACTTATCCTAATTCTAGAGATGTGATGCACCTTCTTTATCTTTGCCGGTCTACTCCGCCTTATCCTTCGCGATCTTTTAGGGTTTCCAACCACTCTGCATACTCCAATTTCGCTTAGGTTACTCTAGCTTCTCATCTGTCTCTCATGTCTGAAATTTGTAGGACTCTTAGTACACTTCCCAGGGGGTCACCCATCCTAGTATTACTCTCACCCCAACGCGCTTAACCTTGGAGCGCTAATGGGATCCGGTGCTTTAGTGCCGGTGCGATGGCATCCACCCTACTACGTGGACCTAGAACAACTTAAAGTTCTAATGGATTCCAATAAATGCTTGTAATGCATCTCCCTCCGGATTAAAACTAATCTCTTACGCTTTCGACTAAGCAAATTTAGCCTTTGAAATTCTCAATAATCACCTTCAATCTGCATGTATGACTACTTTTCACCCCAAATTTCAGGATTCCCAATGGTGGCAAAAACACCTTGATCGTAGTTACTTATAAATACTTTTGTTATTGGTCCCTTTAGGATTTTCGCTAACCGCTATTAAGTCGTAACCTATAGTAACATAGGAAATTTCAATAAAATACTCATATACCTGTAGCCGATCGGTCCTTAGCCTGATCTGGTGGGCTATAAAGTGAAATACTTGAACTACAAAATTCATTATTCTAAGCTTCTTCACTTGAAATTCCTGTTTTACTGCTTAACTAAGGGATGAGGGGAACAAATTCTTACCTTTTGTTTTGAAGATTCGAGAGAATGGATGAAAGTTGAGATTTTTGCCTTGAACCCTTCCTTTTTCTCTTGTGTTTTAGCACAAATTGAGGGTGGGAAGCTTGTTTTGTGTTGAGTGGGAAGGTCAAGGGTGTGGGAAAGTTTTTATTGGGATAGATTAGGAGTGGGAGTTGAAGTCTTGAGGAGTGTGAAGAGATTTTTCGTATGTGGAGTAACGGGAAGTGAAGAGGGAGAGGCTACTGCCTCTTTATATTTCTGTCTCAGCGGCCGCCGCTGTAGCGGTAACCGTACCGTCGCTGTGGCAGCGTTACACTGGTAATCTACTCCACTGTAGCGGCATCTTTGTAATCTTGTTCTTGCCGCCATAACGATTCCCTTACCGTTATAACAGCACTGCTACGGCGCTCTGATAGCCGTTGTAGCGGCCAGACAAAACCTATGTCCCTAAATTCTTGATGCGGTTCAAGGTACTTCGGGCCTTACACCTGCGAAGTAGACCTTTAGTTATTTGCTCACTGTCTTTGAGTTCTTTTTGCCACGTTATTTTGGGAGACCTCTGTAATACGCTGATTCTTATTTGTTCGTAGTTAGAGTTCGGCTTGTAAGAGTCAGTTGTAAATCACGAGTATAGTGTTGGGTAAGCTAACCTGGAATGATCTAGTATAAAATCGGTGGATTTCTGTTGAGTTATATCTGATTATGCTAAGTCACGAAAAGTTCCGTGGCTACATTGTTCAATCTATTTCTTTTCCATTGAGTTCTAAATATAAAGGTATAGACGTACGATTTATGATCCTGGCTGCGAAATATGTTAATCGTCCGTGCATGTTTGTTCCCTAGCCGTTCGAGGACGAACGGTTGTTCAATTGGCATCTGATGTAATGACCCGTTTCGTCGTTACTGTGAATTTCGAGGAAACCCACAACCTCAACTCTTTAAAATTATCCTCGACTCAGTCATACTTCTGAAAATTGCTAACTTGATCGTACTCGTCGTGCGCATGGTGTGAGAGTATTGAATTTGGGCCACCATCCCAGTGGAACCACCACAATGACTAGCATGCCGCTACAGCGGTGGCGTTGTAGAGGTGGGCTCACCGCCAAAGCGGTGAAGTGGATTGGTCAAGGGACCGCCACAGCAGAGCCTATGTCGCCTCAGCGGTGCCGCCAAAGCGGTTCTCAGACCGCCATAGCAGTGAAGTACCCTGATTTTCCCTATTTAATAGTTCATTTCGGGAATTGGCCCTATTTTCTCAAAACCCTAAAGCTCAGCCCCCCTCAAGCTTTTTGGGAGCTTAAATTCATATGTTCTTGGGAAAGGTAATCTTCCTAACCTCTTCTAATCCCTTCTTTCATATAGTTATTGTTCCTAAGGTCTTCACCTAGAAAGCTAATAAAAATGGGTATAACCAATTCCTAGACCTAGAAGGATAAATGGTTAGCATGTTCTTAATATGGATAATATTGAGTTAATCACTCATGTTCATAAGCCTTGAATGGTTACTAACTTATATTCTCATCTTTTTCTTAAATTTGTAAATTGGTTTCTTCCATGAATCTTAAAAATGGGTTTTCTAAAAGATAGAGTTAAACATGGTGACTTTACCAAGCTAGTAGGTTAAATGGTTGACCTTTAATCATGAATGGGTGTTAATAAATCACTTATCTTTAATTGTGAGTTAGGAAAAGGGATTATTTGACAATAAAGGCCTAGAAAATCTAGAGATAGTCTAAATTCCCAATTATCGATAGAGATAGTCTAAATTCCCAATTATCATTATCAATCTGAATCTCGTATAATGGTGATTCCTATTCTTGGGTCTCATGATTGTCTCAAGTTCCTTCGTGCGGGTTACGACGTGATGAATGGATTGAATATCAATGGATGTTCGTGGCACCCGCTCGGCCACGTGGTAGGTTACGGCTTCCTTTTCGGTAGACTTCAGTTATATTTACATATTCGTGTATTAAATGAAATGGAGAATGCATGTATAGGAATTTGGATTTTGGGATGGATTCTTAGGATAGTACTGTTAAGCGATTTGTGTGTTCGGGCTTGTGGCCCGTAGATTACCTAGGTTCTTGTGTTGGTGTTCCGTGATTATCGGGGGACTTTATGTGTGACTTGAAAGGGTTAGTTGTTCGGTACTTAGTTACTATGTCCCTTGGATGAGGAGTTCCCGTATGATCCACATAACGTGTCCTGTGTTATATAATATTGAATCTTATTTGGTATTACAATGGATAAAATGTACCAAAAATGTGAAATGATTCTAGATTGGATGTTTAGTGGTGACCTCATGAGTAGAAGCCTATTTATCATATATTGATGTCGTTAGGCAGTAAAGGAATGAGGTGATGTTGTTATGTGACTTGTCCATGTTGGCTATTGGAGACTATTGATATATCCTGACTATGATATTGTGGTATCTTACTTGTTGATGTTTGATACAAGGATAATGTTCTATCGTGGCTTATCGTGTAGCCTTTTTCATGATACTGTTGGTGTGCCCATGTGTGGTACTTATGATATTGATTTGATTATTGACATTGAACTCATACATTTCACGCATTCTCATCCTTCATGATATACTGTTGATACATTACTGATACTTGAGGAAACATTGTGATGAGCTGGGCTCAGTTGGATGAAAGTGACATGAGGACCAATATCCGATGGTTGTCCCGGAATTGAGGTTGTGAGTAGCGATTTCCAGGGTTTTTGCCGGAATAGTGAGGTAGCGGGTATCCGAGGTTGTTGCCGGAGCCGTGACGTACATGGACTTCACGAGTCCCCCATGGGTTGTGCTACCGAGACGTCGATATTTTCGTCCGGAGTACATGTGTACACAACATTGCATTGCACTTTGGCTTCTATTGTGATATTCTTGTGATGTATTTGTGATTTACGGATTCGGATTGAGTATTTGAGACTTGACACAGTTGAGCGTAGTTGCTATAATCATAGGCGATGATCTTGAACCATTCTTGTTGTTTTTCGTTGGTTTACTTGTATATTTTGATTTCCTAAAATTAGGGGAATGTTGAACATCAATGATGGAATGTCTTTCCGATACTAAGATTGAATAGTGTAATGGTAGTTGACTTGGGATACTTGTGTGAAGTTGTCTATTGTATGCTAAGGAGATAAAAGCGAGTATAACGTAAGTTCGGCAATCGGATCACTAAGGGAGAGTTGAGGAGAATATGAGTCTTTGTTGTTACGACGAGCGGTAGGTAATGTGTACTGTTGAGCTAGTGTTACTTACCATGATTATTTGTGAACTCTTTTACTAATATGTTCTTCTAACCATTGTCGGCCTATGATGCTTACCAGTACTAGTGTTGTACTGATACTACTCTTGCTACATCCCTTTGGGGTTTAGATTTTTTCAAGAAATTTATCGTTAGAGTTCTCGGAAGAAGCATGGTGCCTATCTTAAAGGCCTCCATCCTTTTCATTCCGAGATAGAGGTTGGGTCATAAATTTATTATTGTATTCCGGTTCAATATTAGTCGCTCTTGTACTAGTCTAGCCCAGGTCATGGGGAGAACTGAGTCAGTGTTTTATTTAAAGATTGTAGTAAACACTTCCGCTGTTTGATTAATATATTGGTTTGATTTCCCCTGTTGATTATAATATTTCTAGAAGGAAAATAAGTCTCGTTCTTTACTATAAATGGTTTGTTTTGGGTAAGGGTTCGCCTACCGAGGTGGGAATGGTAGGTGCCCGCGCGATAGAAGTAATATTGTTTATGATAGAAAACGTTAATGTTACACCTCGAACATTTCCTATGTTGAGCTGTGAATAGACTAACGCAAGCTTAAAGGGAACATGAAGTCCATATGGCCTTAAGGAGAGTACTTCATAGCTTTTAAGTGTATACGACAAGATTTTAAAGCTAGACGAATCGGTGAAACTAAGTTCGTCAAAGGAAGTAAAGTATAAGTCGTGGTTGGTGAGGTTTTTGCAAGTATCGAGTTAATGATTATTTAGTAACATCTTGAGGAGTATATATAAGGCTCCCTCGATGGTTAATGAAGTATTATACAAGTGACAAGAAGGTTCCATAAGGATTGGAAGTCAAACGAAGTGACGGGAAAAATTTCGGAAAAATGTGAGTTATACGACCACTTATACGGTCTGTATAACTTGTACGGTCCATATAAGGTTCCGTATAACCTATCTAGAGAAGGGTCACTCACTGGTGGTATTATACGGTCACTTATAAGGACCGTATAAGTGTCCGTATAAACCATGTCGGGCAGCTTTTATTTTTTTTATATAAAGAGGACCTAAGTTCATATTTCTTATTTCTCATCTTCGCCACCACTCTTGAAACCTCTAGGATATTCCATACACCCTATTAAAACATATCCAAGATAAATCAAAGATTAAACACCAAGAATTTGTAGAATCAAGTGCATGGGTGCTCACTAGGGTTTGTGGAAGTCGAGGTTCCCTTTGGAATTGAAGTTGGGTTTTTTATCAAGTGAAGTATCTTCATCAAAAGATCATTCCTACATGATCAAAGGTGAGTTTTACATCTATTTTATGTTATTAAAAGTATTGAGTAGTTGAAAGATTTGGATTAGAGAAGGAAGTAGAATATGAGCTCAAATATGGAAAGAATGGTATTTTGAGTAGTAAGTTAATTTGAGTCATGATTTTTAGTATGAGATGAGCATAATCTTGTTATGAATGATACTAATAACGTTGAGGAAGTATTATATGAGAATTAATATGGTGTTGCGTTATAGCTATGGTTGTGGATGATGTGAAAGAGAATTGTGAGGATTGAATAATGTTTAACTTGAAGAAATTTATTGATTATGATATTATGGGGGTTGTTATTGATGTTTGGGAGTTGCTTATTATATGGAGGAAGTTGTTGAAACAAAGGAATGCTGACCAATTTTCATTAGGTCTTAATCTCCTTAGCTTAGCCTCAAGCATGTTTCTAATGATCTAATGTAATACGAATCCTCTTGAATGTAGAGTTGTGAACTTGGAAGGAGAACACTTAGTTGTTAAGGAGACGTAAAGGTATATAAGGCTA
This sequence comes from Lycium barbarum, assembly GCF_019175385.1. Classification (NCBI taxonomy): domain Eukaryota; kingdom Viridiplantae; phylum Streptophyta; class Magnoliopsida; order Solanales; family Solanaceae; genus Lycium; species Lycium barbarum. Next base: position 32,738,958 of record NC_083344.1, read on the forward strand.
GTTCCTTTCTTTCGTTAAGGCATGACTGTTATATTTCTACCTTCCATATATTCCATGACCTTCTTACATCCTAAAAGTTGAAAGTTCATGATTCTTAAGAGATTCTTATGAGATAGAGATGAGATATGTTCCATGATAATGGTGATGATAATGATGCTATTTCAGAGATTCCAAAGCCTATGAGATGATGCCATTATGAGCTTGATAATCCTATCTTTATGATTTCATTAATGTTATTTCTTATTATTGTCTCACCTCATGATATTAGTTCCTTCAAGGTGAGACCTAGCGATGATGTTTGATCCATAATATAATCGGAGGCTTGGCCTTACGTCACTCCAATAGAGTTATCGCTTTTATTTGAGCTCTCATGCATGCTTCATATCATGTATATGTAATATTACACTGTGCCTAGTTGGCCAGGCAGGCACACTACGCTGGGCGTAAGTGGACAGCTATGATGATGATTACACCATACCTAATTGGCTGGGCAGACACCACCAGTGGGCGGCATGAGATGTTTACCACGGACGCGGGCTAATGATGATCAAACCGTACCTATATGGTCGGGCAGTTTATATATATGTATACATGATATGATGTTGTTTATTATAAAAGTTAGCATGCATGATTCCTCCTTAAAAGGCAATCAGTTACAGGTTATCCGTTCACTTTATGTTCTCTTATTTCTTTATTATGTTTGATATGGATGCCTTACATACTCAGTACATTGTTCATACGGACGTCCTTTTCTTTTATGGACGCTGTGTTCATGCCTACAGGTAGACAGGGAGACAGACCGAATTCCTAGGAGCTTCCTCAGCAGAGATACCAGAGCACTCCACTACGTCGGAGTTGCCACTTCTTGGAATATTCTTTTGTGTACATATTGGGGCATGGCGGGGTCCTGTTCCATCCCTATGATTTCAGTAATCTATTTAGAGGCTCATAGATACTTATGTGTGGGTTGTAGATGCTATGTGACCTCTTCATTGTATATCCTGTACATCATTTTTGTAGCCTCGTGGGCTTATGCACACACACATGTTTTGGGAGATATTTGCAGATCGCTTTGTGATACGTTTTGGGTTGAGAATGATGTATGTCCAGGCTGAGTATGATAGATAGCATGATGAGTGGTGCTCGGTAGCCAACTGCGGGTACCCGTCATGGCCTTCTAGCTGGGTGGTGAAAAAAGAGCTATCAAAGCAATTCCATCCTAGGGTGTGTCTACGAGCCGTGTCCAGTAGAGTCTTGTTTATGGATGTGAAGCGCGCAACACTTATAAACAAGAGGCTGCGGGGCATTTAGGAATAATGACTGTCTTTCTTGTTCATAGATCGTGCGATAGAGCTATATTATAAGATTTCGCTTTTCCCTAATTGTGCATTATGATTTCAGCGATGCCAATGAAGAGAAAAGCAACAGCCACCCAGAAGGGCAAGACTGCAACAGGAAGGCGGATTGAACAGGAGTCACCGGTAAATATGGATTCCCGTACTCCACCTATTTTAGAGGAGCATGAGGGGGCCTCAGCTCCAGCTCCAATTCCTCCAGTTCCTCCACCGGTTGCTTCGGGCCAACAGATGACCGAGGCCATTCAATTATTGACACAGCTAGTTGCCGCCCAGGTTCAGCGACAGAGTACGGGCCCTAGTGACAGAGCGACTAGTGCCAGAGCCCATGATTTTATGAGTTTGAATCCTCCAGAATTTTTTAGTTCGGAGCCGAATGAAGACCCGCTGGGTTTTATAGATGAAATGTTAAGAACGCTAAGAATGATACATGATTTTGATGAGTTAGTGGAGTTAGCGTCCTATAGGTTGATGGATGTAGCAGTTCTTTGGTATAATAATTAGATATCTTCAAGGGGGGAAAATATGCCTCCCCTGGTATGGCAGGAATTCGTAGATGCTTTCATCCGCCACTATTTGCCACCCGAGGTTCGAAGGGCCCGAGGTGACAGGTTTCTGAATTTAAGGCAAGGGAATATGAGTGCTCGGGAGTATAATATTCGCTTCCGTTCAATGGCTAGGTATGCCCCGGCTATGGTAGTCGATATGAGAGACCGGGTGCATAGATTTGTGAGTGGCTTAGGGCCACATTTAATCAAGAATGTTTTGACAGCTTCACTCGAGGAAGGGATGGATATCTCTCACATTCAATCTCATGCTCAAAATTTGGAAGAGAAGCAGCCGCCGCACAGTGGTGAGCGCGATATTGATAGAGGGCATAGTAAGAGGGCCAGATCTTCCAGTGCTAGTAGTGAGTTTAGAGGGCGCCAGAGGCAACAGTATTTAAGATATTCGGGCCAATCTGCGACGAGTGCACCTCCTCGATTCGCAGGCAGGAGATTCGATCGCCCTATTTATTCTGGTCCGGGATAGAGTCCGAGAGCTTCAGGTTCCCAGTTTAGAGGTGACATCAGTCAGAGGAGACCACCGTTGCCACGATGTATCCAGTGTGGTAGATTACATTTAGGTCAGTGTCGCCGAGGCTCATATGCTTGTTATGCCTATGGTCAGATTGGGCACATGATGCGTGATTTTCCCTCGATGAGTGGCAGAGATAGGGCTCAGCCCATAGGATCAGTAGCAGGTTCTTCTTCATCCGTGCGCCCTGTAGGGCAGGCTCCCCAGACTTCAGCAGGTCATGGCAGGGGCAGAGGGGTAGCATCCTGTTCAGGTGGCTCTTAGCTTCGTATTTATGCCTTAGTTGGGAAATAGGATCTTAAGTCCTCCTCTGACGTTATTACAGGTATATTATCTGTATTCTCTTATGATGTCTATACATTGATTGACCCGGGTTTTACTTTGTCGTATATCACTCCTTATATTGCTGGTCAGATTGGGGTGAAACCTGAGCCAATCAAACATTTTGAGGTGTCTACTCCTGTTAGTAACACGGTAATAGCTAGGCAAGTATATAGAAACTGTGTGATTGTGGTATGTGATCGCCAGACTGTAGCTAATTTGATTGAGCTGGAAATGTTAGATTTTGATGTGATTATGGGCATGGATTGGTTGGCTTCTTGTCATGCTAATGTAGATTCCAGAACAAAAATGGTTCTATTCCAATTTTTGGGAGGACTAGTGCTTGAATGGAAAGGCAACACAGCATCTCCAAGAGGTAGGTGTTAGAACCCGTATTTTTGTACAGTGGAATAATCCGGATTTATTTATGATAAGCTAAGGACAAAATTATTTTGGGATACAAAGTCGGGATTCTTGACCTTCGAATTTATTTTGAGATATAAGTTGTGCATGAATTTATTGGTATGGAACAATTAGGAAAATTTGGGACCAAAGGTGATAAAATTTGAAGTGGAAAGTCATCCACAAATTCCATGTGGTGCCCACACAACTTTGTGTCATCTTCTAAGTGGAACAACTCATTATGTGGGCCAAGGCACCCTTGACTAAGTCTTGCATTGTTAAAAAGATGACCACTTCATTTCACTTCACTCCAACTCTTAAAAAAGAGAAGGAATTGAAGAGCACCACAATAAGGGGGCTCTCGGCCAGCCCAAGGAAAAATCCACCCCCATTTCTTGCTGTTCCAAAATTATTTCCTTGGTACAAACCCACTATTTTGAGGTCCCTAAGTAGCGTGGGAGTGTCGTTGGAGCGATCAGCCCATTATTTTTCGTCCATTGGAAACCCTAGCATTTTGTGGAATTGAAGAGGATAGGTAAGAGTTGATCTTGCTTTTGTGTTATAAAGGTTGTTTGTATCTTGTAGTATGTTATAATGGAGGAAAATCATGAAATATGAAATGTTGGAGGTGAGTTGTGTATGTGGAGCTTGAGCCGTGTAAATGGGTGTTGTTGTGTTGTGATTGAAATTATGAATTAATGCCTAGTTAGTTGATTATGATCATTGTAAGGTGAAGAACAATTGAGAATCATCCATATATGTATATGTGTAGTGTTAGCCGAAAATGGGTCACCTTATGTGCCAAGAATTGAATTAGTATCGCTTATTGTTTAGCCGTCGTCGCCATGAATTCTATGTTGGAAATGAAAGTTTATTGACTCAAATTGATGTTGTAAATATTGCGGACTGATTTGGAAGTTGTTGTACATTTAATGTAAATTGTGTATTCATGAAAATAGCATTGTTAGAATGTAAATTGTAGATACGAACCATGATTTGGAAATGAAGAAAAAGTTAGGGGGGCTGTCTCGGTTAGGGGCTGTTTCGGGTAGCTTGGGAAAATTTATGGATTGTTGGAAAAATTGTATAAATTGCTTAGAATGTCTTGAAATGTTTTTGGTATGGGTTCGGGTTAGTATGTGAGCGTATAAGCGTCGATTTTGGCTTGAAGGTAAGTCGTCGAATTGAATTTATAAAAGTTGATGAATGATGGAAAAGAGAGCTATTATTGTTGTATTACCTTTCGGATTGATTATTAATGTTGTTAGGTTGGTTGTTGTTGTTGTTGTTGTTGATTGATACGGCCGAGTTAAATTCTCGGAGTAGCCTATTTACAGGGGAAATGCTGCCCAAATTTCTGTAGAATTAAGGGCGAAATTGGAATTTAATGCCCAAAGAGTCTTTAGCTAATGTTTGGCATTTTATGGCTTGTTTATAGATCGTGGGCAGCCCGAATCATAGGTTGGATTTAGCTTGAGTTTGGATCGTATTGGAGAGCATTTGAGGTATGTAAAGTAATCTTCTTCTTCGGCATGCCTTAGTTAAAATAGGCTATGATATAAGCCTCGAGGAAACTCTATTCTCACAATCCGAGCATGTTTATGAATCGCATTTGTTCTTTGGCATCCTTGCCTTGTCATGGCAAAACATTGATCCTTATGTTCTTGGAATCCATAATTTGTAAAGATTACATGAAAGCTGATTTTTGTTTTAATGTTCATTCTTTAGCGATTCCAAAACTTCAAACGCCCATAATTTCCTCAGAAAAGCTCGGATTGCTTTGAAATTTTCGTAGGAGTTTGTATGATATAAAATGAGTATGTTTTTCATAGGCGGGCTCAGTTCGGGTCTATACTCGTCCGTGGGTCCCGCGACGCCCTTTTTGAAATTCGACAACTTTGAAATAAAAAGTGGTAATTATTATTCCGATTTCGAATATGACTATTTTACTTATCCTTCAGATTTATAATAATGATTTTATGCATATGATTCCTCACTACTCCGCTCGTGCCTACTGTGATATCGTTCACCGGTTCCCGGGCCGGTTCTGTTGTCGTGCGCTTTGTGATACATTCCGGTGTTATGCTGTGATTATGGTTCACCGTGCTCCTCGCTCGAGGGTCGGGTTCCACTTATGTTTGGCGTTATGCTGTGTTGTGATGTGTGACGGGGATTCGGAGATTTGAAACTTTCTGGTGTTATGCTGTGTTGTGGCGCCATCGACAGGCGGGCGACCACATTTTCCTGTGCCCTATGCATAATTTATACTTTGGAAATAAACATTTTGATATTTGTTTTTTGATATGTATTATTTTCTATATACCTGATTCGATTATTGTTCAGATTTATTTCTGTACCTTCTGCTTTGCATACTCAGTACATATTTCGTACTGACCCCCTTCTCCGGGGGCTGCGTTTCATGCCCGCAGGTACGGACGCACAGCCTGGTGATCCACCTGTTTAGGACACCCTTTCTGCTATTCGGAGTGCTTCTCTCTTTCCGGAGCTTATACTTTTGGTATATATATTTATTAGTGCATTTTTATATATTCATTCATGGGTACGGCGGGGCCCTGTCCCGTCATATGATTCTGTCGGTCTGTTTAGAGGTCTGTGGACATGTTTGTGGGTTAGGGTCTTTCTGTATGGATAGGTGTATATGTTCTTTGCTAGCCCTGTGTGGCCTTTGTTGGTGTTTGCTGTGTACAGGGTTATTTTGGATAGTCTGTAAAACAGAGGAAACTCTGCCGAAATGTTTCTGGGAATTGTCAAAATTTAGAATATAGCCTCGTCGGCTTCTGGTATATACTTGAATGCATTTGATAGATGGGTTTGGGTGCCCAGATCGGGCACTAGTCACGGCCTACGGGGTTGGGTCGTGACAAAAGTGGTATCAGAGCGGTTTGTCCTCGGAATGTCTACAGACCGTGTCTAGTAGAGTCTTGTTTATCGGTGTGTTGTGCACCACATCTATAAATAGGAAGCTACAGGACATTTAGGATGTTTCCTTTCTTTGAATCTTAGATCGTGTGATAGAGCTGTGCTATTAGGATGATTCTGTTCTGATCTGTTGTTGTTTTTCTTTCAGTGATGCCTCCGAAAAAGGCGACGGCCGCCCAGAAGAAAAAGGGCGTAGTAGGAGAGACCAGCCGGGCTCAGAAGGATACTCGGACCCTTGCTCGGATGATGCGTGATATTACGTCCCGGCCAGCCGACTCTGCTACGTCTTCATCGTCAGAGGAGTCTGGAGCAGCTTCACCATTAGCTCCAGGGGCTCCAGCTCCCGCGCCTCCAGCTCCTCAGCCAGGGGCGGAGGACAGGACACTGAGAGAGGCTGTGCAGTTATTGACCACTCTGGTAGCGGGACAGGCTCGCAGACGCGGGCGGAGAGATGATGATGATGACGATAGGCGTGACAGCCTGAGGGTTCGAGAGTTTCTATTATGTGGCCCTCCAGAGTTTTACGGGTCTAAGCCCGACGAGGACTCCCATGACTTTATTCGGGGGATGCGGCGCTCACTAGATTTGGTCAGGGCTTCAGAGACTGAGTCTGTTGAGTTGGCTTCGCATAGACTACGGGATGTTGCTGCTCACTGGTATGAGTCCTGGGAGCTATCCAGGGGTGAGGGTGCTACCCCAGCTACTTGGGACGAGTTCGTGACTGCTTTCAGTCACCACTTTTTTCCCGCAGAGTTACGGCGGGCGCGGGTTGACCGATTTTTGCATCTGCAGCAGAGGGGTCGGAGCGTCCGTGAGTATAATATGGAGTTTGATTCTTTGGCCCGGTATGCACCTGCCATAGTAGCAGATATGGCCGATCGGATGCACAGATACGTGATGGGGTTAGACCGCTATTTGATTGATGGTTGTATGGCGGTGGCATTGCAGGCAGACATGGATATTGCCCGACTACAGGCTTATGCCCTGGGTATGGAGGACTGACATAGAGCTGATTATTCTAGCAGAGATCGGGACAGGAGGCCGCCCAAGAGGGCCAGATTCGTAGGTTATTCTGGAGATTCTCGAGGCGGACAGCCTCAGCAGCAGCAGTCAGGCAGACATCCTCCTCCGTCAGGCCGGGGTACACAGCCAGCCGGTAGGAGATTTGACAGTGCAGGACAGTTTGGGGCCGGTCAGAGCTCTAGAGCATCAGAGTCACAGATAGCTAGAGGTCCCAGCCAGTCCAGACCACCCAGGCGCGTTGTTCCCATTGCGGGAAATCGCACCCGGGAGAGTGTTATCGACTTACTGGAGCCTTTTTTTCATGCGGTTGTCAGGGCCATCTTATGCGAGATTGTCCGTTGGCGAGCGGTTCTGGTAGTGTGGCTCAGCCGACGGGGTCAGCCGCTGGTTCATCATCTGCTCCATCAGTTGCACGCCTTGCGGGGCGAGGTATGCCTGCACCGGCGGGACGCGGTCGAAGTCGTGGCAGTGCTTCAGGTTCTAGCGGTCCTTCGAACCGCATTTATGCCTTAGCCAGCAGACAGGACCAGGAGGCTTCGCCTAATGTCGTCACAGGTATATTACTGGTTTTCTCTCGTGATGTGTATGCATTGATTGATGCTGGTTCTACATTATCATTTATATCTCCACTCGTTGCTGATACAATTGGGATAGAATCCGAACCGATATAACCTTTTGAGGTAGCTACACCAGTAGGGGACTCTGTTATAGCCACTCAGATTTATAGAGATTGTTCCGTGATTATCTGTGGCCGCTGCACTAAGGCGGATTTGGTGGAGTTAGATATGATCGAGTTTGACGTGATTATGGGTATGGATTGGCTAGCTTCTTGCTATGCTAATGTTGATTGTCAAAAGAAGATAGTCCGATTCCAATTCCCAGGGGAGCCAGACATAGAGTGGGCAGGTAATACAGTATCGCCGAGGGGTAAGTTTATTTCATACCTCAAGGCTGAGAAAATGATCAGAAAGGGGTATATTTATCATATGGTCCGTGTTCATGATTTAGAGGCAGAGGCACCGACTCTTCAGTCAGTCCCAGTGGTTAATGAATTTGTAGATGTATTCCCAGATGAGCTTCCAGGTCTTCCTTCCGAATGGGAGATAGAGTTTGCTATTGATCTGTTGCCAGACACTCAGCCTATCTCTATTCCTCCGTACAGAATGGCACCTGCAGAATTGAAAGAATTGAAAGAGCAGCTGAGAGATTTATTGGAGAAGGGTTTCATTCGGCCTAGTGCGTGACCCTAGGGAGCTCCGGTATTATTTGTGAGGAAGAAAGACGGCTCGCTGCGGATGTGCATTGATTATCGGCAGTTGAATAAGGTAACCATCAAGAATAAATATCCCCTCCCCAGGATTGATGATTTGTTTGATCAGCTGCAGGGTGCCAGGTACTTCTCGAAGATAGACCTGCGATCGGGTTACCATCAGGTACGGGTACGAGAGGCTGATATTCCCAAGACAGCATTCAGGACCCGATATGGGCACTATGAGTTCAGAGTTATGTCTTTTGGGCTGACAAATGCCCCAGCAGTATTTATGGACCTGATGAATCGGGTATTCAGACCGTTCTTGGATATGTTTGTGATCGTATTTATCGACGATATTCTGGTTTATTCTCGGTCAGAGGCAGAGCATGCGGACCATTTGAGGACGGTACTTGGCACACTTTGGCACCAGGAATTATATGCTAAATTTTCTAAGTGTGAATTCTGGTTATCTTCAGTGGCATTTCTGGGACATATTATTGGGGCCGATGGCGTCCGGGTGGATACCCAGAAGATCGAGGCCGTAAAGAATTGGCCTAGACCTACGACGCCGACAGAGGTGCATAGCTTTCTGGGATTGGCTGGTTCTTATCGGAGATTCGTGGAGAAATTTGCTTCCATCTCATCGCCTTTGACAAGGCTGACTCAAAAGGGAGCTAAGTTTCAGTGGTCAGATGCTTGCGAGCGTAGCTTCCAGTTGCTGAAAGAGAAGTTGACTACGGCTCCAGTCCTGACTCTTCCCGAGGGTCCAGATGGGTATGTAATTTATTGTGATGCCTCTAGTATTGGTTTGGGATGTGTGTTGATGCAGCACGGCAGGGTGATAGCTTATGCTTCCCGGCAGCTCAGAAAACATGAAAAGAATTATCCTACTCACGATTTGGAGCTGGCCGGGGTCATTCATGCTTTGAAGATGTGGAGACATTATTTATATGGGGTTCACGTTGATATTTATACAGATCATAAGAGCCTTCAGTACATCTTTAGGCAAAAGGAGCTGAACTTGCGACAGAGGAGGTGGTTAGAGTTGTTAAAAGATTATGATATTGATATTCTCTACCATCCGGGAAAAGCTAATGTTGTGGCAGATGCACTTAGTCGCAAGTCTATGGGTAGCCTAGCAGACGTGCCATCAGGGAGGAAAGAAATGGTTTGTGATATTCATCAGTTGGCTAGTCTTGGAGTTCGCTTGGCTGATTCTGGAGATGTTGGGGTTTCGGTTCGAGGTATTGCTGAGTCCTCTATTACAGAAGATATTAAGCGGCATCAGTATGAGGATCCTATTCTGGCACAGTACAGAGACGCAGCGCTAGCACAGGAGAATACTCCGTTTGAGATTTCACCTGATGGAGTGTTATTTCACAGAGGCAGATTGTGTGTACCTCACGTTGCAGGGTTGCGGCGACAGGTTATGGGCGAGGCACATTACGCCCGATATTCTGTTCACCCAGGGTCGACGAAGATGTACCATGATATCAGATGCCTATATTGGTGGGACGGTATGAAAAGAGATATAGCAGAGTTCGTTGCTCAGTGTCCAAATTGCCAGCAGGTTAAGATTGAGCACCAGAAGCCCGGTGGGCTATTGCAGGAGATGGAGATACCGACGTGGAAGTGGGAGATCATTAATATGGACTTTATTACAGGTCTACCTCGCACTCCACGGAGGTATGATTCTATTTGGGTTATTGTTGATCGGCTGACGAAATCAGCCCATTTTCTTCCGGTTCGGACCACCTATTCAGCTGAGGATTATGCCAGGCTTTATGTCAGGGAGATTGTACGACTTCATGGAGTTCCTGTGTCTGTTATTTCCGATAGAGGTGCCCAGTTTACAGCTAAGTTCTGGAGATCGTTTCAGGAGGGATTGGGGACCCAGGTGAGCCTGAGTACAGCCTTTCATCCCCAGTCCGACGGACAGGCTGAGCGCACTATTCAGACATTGGAACATATGTTGCGTGCCTGTGTTATTGATTTCAGGGGTAGCTGGGACGACCATTTACCGCTTGTTGAGTTTGCGTATAATAACAGCTACCACTCCAGTATTCAGATGGCACCATATGAGGCTTTGTATGGCAGGAAGTGTAGATCACCGATCGGTTGGTTTGATGTTGGGGAGACTGAGTTGATTGGCCCAGATGTGGTCCAGCAGGCCGTGGATAAGGTGAAACTTATTCGAGAAAGATTGTTGGCAACCCAGAGCCAACAGAAATCTTATGCCGATAAGCGACGTCGACCGTTAGAGTTTCAGATTGGCGATTGGGTGTTCCTGAAAGTGTCACCGATGAAAGGTGTTATGCGATTTGGCAAGAAAGGAAAGCTCAGTCCGAGATATATTGGGCCCTATCTGATTATTCACAAAATAGGCAAGGTGTCCTACGAATTGGATTTGCTAGCTGACTTGGGAGCGGTACACCCGGTATTTCATGTTTCTATGCTTCGTAAGTGTATTGGTGACCCTTCCAGAGTCTTTCCTGTAGATGACATTCAGGTCACCGAGGAGCTATCTTATGAGGAGCAGCCTATAGCCATATTGGATCGCCAGGTAAAAAGGTTGCGGAACAAAGATATGGCTTCTGTTAAAGTGCTGTGGCGGAACAATAACCGAGAGGAAATGACCTGGGAAGCTGAGGAGCATATGAAGAAGAAGTATCCTCATTTATTTTCAGAGCCTACAGGTAATCCAATTCTCTATTTGACTATGTTGTTTGATAAATGAATCGTTGATCAATGATTGTATTGTTGTGATAGTTAGTAAGGAAACTCCCCCAAATTGTTGAATGACCGGTAAGGTTAATCTGACATTCGAGGACGAATGTTCTAAAGGGGGGAAGGATGTTAGAACCCGTATTTTTGTACAGTGGAATAATCCGGATTTATTTATGATAAGCTAAGGACAAAATTATTTTGGGATACAAAGTCGGGATTCTTGACCTTCGAATTTATTTTGAGATATAAGTTGTGCATGAATTTATTGGTATGGAACAATTAGGAAAATTTGGGACCAAAGGTGATAAAATTTGAAGTGGAAAGTCATCCACAAATTCCATGTGGTGCCCACACAACTTTGTGTCATCTTCTAAGTGGAACAACTCATTATGTGGGCCAAGGCACCCTTGACTAAGTCTTGCATTGTTAAAAAGATGACCACTTCATTTCACTTCACTCCAACTCTTAAAAAAAAGAAGGAATTGAAGAGCACCACAATAAGGGGGCTCTCGGCCAGCCCAAGGAAAAATCCACCCCCATTTCTTGCTCTTCCAAAATTATTTCCTTGGTACAAACCCACTATTTTGAGGTCCCTAAGTAGCGTGGGAGTGTCGTTGGAGCGATCAACCCATTATTTTTCATCCATTGGAAACCCTAGCATTTTGTGGAATTGAAGAGGATAGGTAAGAGTTGATCTTGCTTTTGTGTTATAAAGGTTGTTTGTATCTTGTAGTATGTTATAATGGAGGAAAATCATGAAATATGAAATGTTGGAGGTGAGTTGTGTATGTGGAGCTTGAGCCGTGTAAATGGGTGTTGTTGTGTTGTGATTGAAATTATGAATTAATGCCTAGTTAGTTGATTATGATCATTGTAAGGTGAAGAACAATTGAGAATCATCCATATATGTATATGTGTAGTGTTAGCCGAAAATGGGTCACCTTATGTGCCAAGAATTGAATTAGTATCGTTTATTGTTTAGCCGTCGTCGCCATGAATTCTATGTTGGAAATGAAAGTTTATTGACTCAAATTGATGTTGTAAATATTGCGGACTGATTTGGAAGTTGTTGTACATTTAATGTAAATTGTGTATTGATGAAAATAACATTGTTAGAATGTAAATTGTAGATACGAACCATGATTTGGAAATGAAGAAAAAGTTAGGGGGGCTGTCTCGGTTAGGGGCTGTTTCGGGTAGCTTGGGAAAATTTATGGATTGTTGGAAAAATTGTATAAATTGCTTAGAATGTCTTGAAATGTTTTTGGTATGGGTTCGGGTTAGTATGTGAGCGTATAAGCGTCGATTTTGGCTTGAAGGTAAGTCGTCGAATTGAATTTATGAAAGTTGATGAATGATGGAAAAGAGAGCTATTATTGTTGTATTACCTTTCTGATTGATTATTAATGTTGTTAGGTTGGTTGTTGTTGTTGTTGTTGATTGATACGGCCGAGTTAAATTCTCGGAGTAGCCTATTTACAGGGGAAATGCTGCCCAAATTTCTGTAGAATTAAGGGCGAAATTGGATTTTAATGCCCAAAGAGTCTTTAGCTAATGTTTGGCATTTTATGGCTTGTTTATAGATCGTGGGCAGCCCGAATCATAGGTTGGATTTAGCTTGAGTTTGGATCGTATTGGAGAGCGTTTGAGGTATGTAAAGTAATCTTCCTTCTTCGGCATGCCTTAGTTAAAATAGGCTATGATATAAGCCTCGAGGAAACTCTATTCTCACAATCCGAGCATGTTTATGAATCGCATTTGTTCTTTGGCATCGTTGCCTTGTCATGGCAAAACATTGATCCTTATGTTCTTGGAATCCATAATTTGTAAAGATTACATGAAAGCTGATTTTTGTTTTAAAGTTCATTCTTTAGCGATTCCAAAACTTCAAACGCCCATAATTTCCTCAGAAAAGCTCGGATTGCTTTGAAATTTTCGTAGGAGTTTGTATGATATAAAATGAGTATGTTTTTCATAGGCGGGCTCAGTTCGGGTCTATACTCGTCCGTGGGTCCCGCGACGCCCTTTTTGAAATTCGACAACTTTGAAACAAAAAGTGATAATTATTATTCCGATTTCGAATATGACTATTTTACTTATCCTTCAGATTTATAATAATGATTTTATGCATATGATTCCTCACTACTCCGCTCGTGCCTACTGTGATATCGTTCACCGGTTCCCGGGCCGGTTCTGTTGTCGTGCGCTTTGTGATACATTCCGGTGTTATGCTGTGATTATGGTTCACCGTGCTCCTCGCTCGAGGGCCGGGTTCCACTTATGTTTGGCGTTATGCTGTGTTTGGCGTTATGCTGTGTTGTGATGTGTGACGGGGATTCGGAGATTTGAAACTTTCTGGTGTTATGCTGTGTTGTGGCGCCATCGACAGGCGGGCGACCATATTTTCCTGTGCCCTATGCATAATTTATACTTTGGAAATAAACATTTTGATATTTTTATTTTTTGATATGTATTATTTTCTATATATCTGATTCGATTATTGTTCAGATTTATTTCTGTACCTTCTGCTTTGCATACTCAGTACATATTTCGTACTGACCCCCTTCTCCGGGGGCTGCGTTTCATGCCCGCAGGTACGGACGCACAGCCTGGTGATCCACCTGTTTAGGACACCCTTTCTGCTATTCGGAGTGCTCCTCTCTTTCCGGAGCTTATACTTTTGGTATATATATTTATTAGTGCATTTTTATATGTTCGTTCATGGGTACGGCGGGGCCCTGTCCCGTCATATGATTCTGTCGGTCTGTTTAGAGGTCTGTGGACATGTTTGTGGGTTAGGGTCTTTCTGTATGGATAGGTGTATATGTTCTTTGCTAGCCCTGTGTGGCCTTTGTTGGTGTTTGCTGTGTACATGGTTATTTTGGATAGTCTGTAAAACAGAGGAAACTCTGCCGAAATTTTTCTGGGAATTGTCAAAATTTAGAATATAGCCTCGTCGGCTTCTGGTATATACTTGAATGCATTTGATAGATGGGTTTGGGTGCCCAGATCGGGCACTAGTCACGGCCTACGGGGTTGGGTCGTGACAATAGGTTTATTTCCTATCTCAAGGCAAGAAAGATAATTGCTAAGGGCTATATTTATCACCTAGTCCGAGTCCATGACACTGAAGCAAAACCACGGACTCTTCAGTCCGTCTCGGTAGTAAATGAGTTTCCAGATGAACTTCCAGGTCTTCCACTGGAATGGGAGATTGATTTTACTAATGATGTGTTGCCGGAAACCGAACCTATATCTATTCCTCCTTACAGAGTGGCTCCTACAGAATTGAAAGAGCTAAAGGCACAACTAAAGGATTTGCTCGAGAAGGGATTTATTTGTCACGACCGAACCCCGTAAGCCGTGACTGGTGACCGACATGGACACCCGTATACATACTCTTTAGTTATATGTTCATTTCACATCAAACTCAATATGGATCTTATAACGACCAAACCATGGTCTCAGAACTGTCACATAAATATTCATATAAATGCAGGCCGACAAGGCTGCCATCATATAATAATATCATATGCAAGCCGACAAGGCTACCATCATATACGAACATCATACCACAGCACATCGTATAGACACAGCTGAACAGAACCCATACAAAACCCACACATATGTCCACAGACCTCTAAGAGTATCAACAGTAACGTAACATATGACGGGACAGGGCCCCGTCGTACCCTTAGTCAACATATGCATATATATATATATATATATATATATCCGAGAAGGATTTGTACCAAAATCTGGACTCCGGAACAACGGAGCTCTCCAAAATAGAAGAAGGGGAATCCTAAGCTGTCGGATCACCAAAGCGAGTATCTGCACCTGCGGGCATGAAACGCAGCCCCCCGAAGAAAGGGGGTCAGTACAGAATATGTACCGAGCATGTAAAGCATGAAACACAGTAAACGAGATCATAATTGAAATAAGAAGTACAGAAAATGAGTAAAATAACCAGAATACCAAGTACTTGCTTTCGAAACATAAATCATGTATGTCAATATCATATATCATATCCGGCCCCATTATGGGACTCGGTGAACATGGTCGCCACCCCGTCTCTGGCACCATAACACAACATACTTTAGAATATAATATAGCTCCGTAACACAGCATAACTCCGTAACACAGCATAACACCATAACACAGCATAACTCCAGAATATATATATATTGTACCCGGCCCTTTAATGAGGGACTCGGCGAACAATACAGTGGAAGTGTGCACGATAACATACCCGGCCCGGGACACGGTGAAAGATATATTGAGATATGCACGAGCAGAGTAGTGAGAAACTATATGCAATTCAAAACATTTTTAAGGACTCAATAGAATAGTCAACACGAACCATCGTTCGCAATTTCAAATAATAGTAATATCATAGACCTTTCGGAAGTCCCTATGGATTATATCAAAATGGAACTTGAATCATATGTACATATCAATATATATATATATATATATATATATATATATATATATATATATATCAAAACATAAGTTATGGGAATCAAGATCAATAACCATCCCAGTGGCTCTAGGAGTAGGAATTCCTTTGGAATCGTATATATATATATATATATATATATACATATCGTATATTCATTTCACAACGATCATGCCAAAAAGAAAGAAGGGTTAGCTTCACATACCTTTAGCGCTTATTCGTCACACAATATGTATATGCTGCCCAATAATACTTCAACCTATATTAAGAGGCCAACAACTACGTTTAAGTTACGGGGAGATTCAAAACGTATTCTAACGTTAGTAACTCCTTTCTAGATGTTTAGGCGACGTTTGCTCTTGTATCCAAACCAAGTACATACAACCAGCCCAACATCAATAATTATATGTTCAATATTAATCCGGAAAGCCCACACAATATTCCAAACAGCCCACATTCACAACATGCAATAACGATTCACATACGGCTACTACATTCTCAAGTTACTTCTAATAGTTTGTAGCCTTAACGTTTGCATGTAACAACTTATAACATCCCATCTAACATACAATATGATGTATACTCTTAACTTATAATTATTCTTTCCAACTTAATGAAAACACAAGTCCAAAACAGTCCCTAACCAACAACACATCCAAAACAATCCCTAACCGACAACATAACAATATTCGGAATTCTTGCAAACGTTTACGAACATACTAAGCCAACCACATACGATTTTTACACATCATTTCATGTCTTATTTTCATATAATTTCAGTAAGTTATGACCAGCTATCCACACGACAAGTACAACATCAATTCATACGCAACTACGCTATATCGTCATTTCTATAATCCTTACAACAATTCTCAAACAACTTTAGTTTCAACTCCAATCATTAAACACCTTCATTTCCATCATAAATTTCATGATAATAACAATCAAAATATCAAGTAAAAACAGTTCACTAACTTCCTCACAAAACAGTCCACACACGGTTTCAACATGCTTCAACATCACTTCACATAAAATCATAGATTCACTTTATTTTCATACTAACACAACTTCACCTTTAACCTTCCAATTCTTTTCATTCTTTTTACCATGAGATCTATGATAGTAACATCCATATTTATTAAAGAAAATTAGTTCATTAATTCCACCAAAACAGTCCCCTCGGTCACAACAACATTCCAACACCAACATTCATGATTTTATGCATGTGATTTATGTTCTTCAAGATACAACCATACTTCAACATCAACACATATAACCTCATGGTTACTATCATGTTCCAACATAATCACACCTTATTTCATACATACAACTTATATCTACTCATCTACATCACCCTTAATGCATGGAAAAGAAAGTTAGATCTTACCTTGACAACTTCACTTCTCTACTTGGCTAGAGTTGGTGACTTGAGATAAAAATGGTTCTTGTTGCTCCAAAGACTCTCTTCACATTTTAGGGACCTTTTAAAGGGTTGAAACACCTTGGAAAATAATTTTTGGATCAAGACTCAAAGAGCTCAAAAATCAGCCCCTTGGCCGAATGCTCTCTCTCTCTAGGCTTAGGTTTTCTTTCTTTGTGTTGTGTAGTTGAAATGAATTGTGATGGCTGATTTCTTGGTCATTATATGGTTCAACTTTGATGCCTACAAGTTGGTCACATACTCCACTTATGGCATGATTCATTCCATTAACTTTACACTTAAAATTTTCTAATTTTTCTCTTCAACTTTCGGCTAAGTGTTGGCTGATATTTCATCTTTGTTTCCTTTCTTCGTTCTTTTCATTTGTTTACAAGACAATCTCATGTGTGGTGAATGATTCACACACCACCCTTTGTCCATTGTAATCATTCCAAGATGAATGATCCATATTTAATGTGAAATGATCCCTCCACCATGTTATGTCTTCCTAAAATAATGTATACTTTAATAAAGTAATGCATGCTTCAATATTCAATTGCATGACTAACCTTTTACTCCTCCAAATTTCGGCTCCTTGGCCGAATATACATGTATATTTCTTCCAATTTAATTGTCCACAATATAATGAAAGTGTAGTGGATGAATCAACATTAAATGCATATTTGTATGTCTTCCATAATAGCCTTATTTTAGATGACTTTGAGTCATCTTTTGGACATGGCATGTTAATGTTCATATTGACTCATTGTTACCACTAATTTATACTTAACACCACAATTAAGTAGTTCCTAATTTCCATCAACATTCTTATACTAAGTAAAAATTTATAACCGATTAGTTCTAGTTTAGAAATTAAAAATCCGAGATTTCTATCTCATGTCAATTCCTTCGCGAATAACTCGACGTATAAAATACGGGGTCTAACATTATTAGATCCAGTTCATCGCCATGGGGAGCACCTGTCCTGTTTGTGAGAAAGAAAGATGGTTCCCTACGAATGTGCATTGACTATAGGCAGTTGACAAGGTAATAATAAAGGATAAATATCCACTTCCGAGAATTGATGATTTGTTTGATCAATTACAAGGTGCTAAATGGTTTTCAAAGACAGATCTGAGATCAGGATATCACCAAGTGAGAGTCAAGGAAGAAGACATTCCGAAAATGACTTTCAGAACTAGATATGGTCATTATGAATTTCGGGTAATGTCATTCGGGTTGACTAACACTCCAGCAGTGTTTATGAATTTGATGAATAATGTATTCAGGCCTTTTCTAGATCTATTTGTGATCATGTTCATTGATGACATTTTAGTATTTTCTCGGTCAGAAGCAGAGCATGTAGATAATCTACGTACTATCGTTGGAATTCTTCAGACTCGAGAATTGTATGCCAAGTTTTCAAAATGTGAGTTCTGGTTGAATTCTGTAACTTTTCTGGGCCATATTTTCTCAGCTGATGGCATTCGAGTAGATACTCAGAAAATTGAGGTTGTGAAGACTTGGCCAAGGCCCACAATGCCTATGGAGGTCCGTAGCTTTCTGGAATTAGCAGGCTATTATAGGAGATTTGTGGAAGGATTTTCTTCTATTTCGGCACCATTGATGAAGCTAACTCAGAAATCAGCAATATTTCAATAGACCGATGCCTGTGAGCGCAATTTTCAGGAATTAAGAGAAAGATTAACTTCAGCCCCAGTCTTGACACTCCCAGAAGGATCAGAAGGCAGTGTCGGATTGGGTTGTGTGTTAATGCAGCATGATAAGGTTATAGCCTATGCTTCCAGGCAGTTGAGGAAACATGAGAAGAATTATCCGACCCATGATTTGGAATTAGCTGCGGTTATTCATGCCCTAAAGATGTGGATACATTATTTGTATGGTGTTCATGTTGATATTTATACAAATCACAAGAGTCTCCAGTACATTTTCAAACAGAAGGAGTTGAATTTACGGCAAAGGCAATTGTTAGAGCTACAGAAAGACTATGATGTGAGTATTCTATATCATCCCGGAAAGGCGAATGTGGTAGCCGATGCGCTTAGCCATAAATCCATGGGCAGTTTATGTGATATTCAGTCGGAAAAGAAGGAATTAGTTCATGAGCTCCACCAGCTAGCTAGCCTAGGAGTTCGTTTAATGGATTCAGGCAATGTAGGAGTTGATATTCACAACCTAGCTGTTTCATCTTTGGATATGGTTGTGAAAAGGCGCCAATATGAAGACCCTAAGTGGAGTCATTACAGAGATACACTTCCCCAGAAGTAAAAGTCACCAATTGAGATTTCTATAGATGGGATTCTCAAGTATCGAGGCAGACTATGTGTCCCGGATGTTGTAGGATTACGCCACCAGATTCTTGAAGAAGCTCATTACTCCCGTTATTCCGTTCACTAGGAGCGACAAAGATGTACCATAACCTTAAGTCAATGTATTGGTGGGGTGGAATGAAAAAAGATATAGCGGAGTTTGTAGCTCAATGTCCAAATTGTCAACAAGTAAATATTGAGTATCAAAAGCCAGGAGGATTGTTGCAGGCTATGGAAATTCCAACCTTGAAATGGGAGGTGATCAACATGGATTTTATTGTAGGGTTTCCCCGTTCTCGGCGTAAGTATGACTCTATATGGGTGATTGTTGACAGACTCACGAAGTCAGCTCATTTTCTTCCAGTCAGGACTACATACTCAGCAAAAGATTATGCAAGGCTATATCTTAAAGAGATAGTGAGACTTCATTGTATTCCAGTATCCATTATAACAGATAGGGGAGCACAATTTACTGCTAAATTTTGGAAGTCCTTTCAAAAAGGTTTGGGAACTCAAGTGAGACTCAGCACAACATTTCATCCACAGACTAATGGACAAGCTGAACGCACTATTCAGACCTTGGAAGATATGTTGCGGGCATGTGTATTAGACTTCGGAGGTAATTGGGATGAACATTTGCCACTTATAGAATTTGCATATAATAACAGTTATCATTCCAGTATCCAGATGGCCCCATAATAACAGACGAAACTTGGAATTCCAGGTTAATGATTGGATATTCCTAAAAGTGCCGCCGATGAAAGGGGTAATGAGATTCTGCAAGAAGGGCAAGCTTAGTCCTCGATATATTGGACCTTACAAGATTGTGCGTAAGGTGGGCCAAATAGCTTATGAGCTAGATTTACTTCCAGAGCTTGAATGAATGCATCCAGTTTTTCATGTGTTGATGCTCCGTAAATATGTTGGAGATCCTTCTAGAATCATTCCAGTAGATGATGTTCAAGTTACCGAAAAGTTGTCTTATGAAGAGATACCCATTGCCATACTAGAAAGGCAAGTGCGGAAACTCAGAACCAAAGAGGTAGCCTTAGTTAAAATCTTATGGAGAAACAATAACAGAAAGGAAATGACTTGGGAAGTAGAAGAAGACATGAAGTCCAGATATCCGTATCTATTTTCACCCCCAGAAGAGATTCAACATGGGACGTCATTGTCTTCAGGTATTCTTTTGTTTTGATGTTTTTGGTCATGTGTGGCCATGTTTCCTTGCCATTGTTGTTGTAGCCCTGTGAGGTGATTTTATTTTAGGTTGTTGTGACAGAATGTTAGCACCATATTATAGGGGAAACTCGGTCAAAATTTTTGTAGAACCCCCGAGAACTTAACATTCGAGGGCGAATATTCTTGGGGGAGGGGGAGAATGTTACACCTCAGACATTTCCTATGTTGAGCTATGAATAGACTAACACAAGCTTAAGGGGAACATGGGTTCTATATGGCCTTAAGGAGAGTAATTGAAAGCTTTAAAGTGTATACGACAGGATTTTAAAGCTAGACGAATCGGTGAAACTAAGTTCGTCGAAGGAAGTAAAGTATAAGTCGTGGTTGGTGCGGTTTTTGCAAGTATCGAGTTAAAAATTATTTAGTAACATCTTGAGGAGGAGCTATAAGGATCCCTAGATGGTTTGAAGTATTATATAAGTGCCAAGAAGGTTCTATAAGGATTGGAAGTCAAGCGAAGCGACAGGAACAATTTCAGAAAAATGTGAGTTATACGACCACTTATACGGTCCGTATAACCTGTCTAGAGAAGGGTCACTCATTGGTGGTATTATACGGTCACTTATACAGATCGTATAAGTTATACAGACCGTATAAATGTCCGTATAAATCATGTCGAGCAGCTTTTATTTTTTCTATATAAAGAGCACCCAAGTTCATATTTCTTATTTCTCATTTTCTCCACCACTCTTGAAACCTCTAGAATATTCCATACACCCTATTAACACATATCCAAGAGAAATTAAAGATTAATCACCAAGAATTAGTAGAATCAAGTAGATGGGTGTTCACTAGGGTTTGTGGAAGTCGAGGTTCCCTTTGGAATTGAAGTTGGGGTTTTTCTTAAGTGAAGTATCTTCATCAAAAGATCATTCCTACATAATCAAAGGTGAGTTTTACATCTATTTTATGATATTAAAAGTATTGAGTGGTTGAAAGACTTGAATTAGAGAAGGAAGTAGAATATGAGCTCAAATATGGAAATAATGGTATTTTTAGTAGTAAGTTAATTAGAGTCATGATTCTTAGTATGATATGAGCATAATCTTGTTATGAATGATACTAATAACATTGAGGAAGTATTATATGAGAATGAATATGGTGTTGCGTTGTAGCTATGGTTGTGGATGATGTGAAAGAGACTTGTGTGGATTAAATAATGTTTAACTTGAAGAAGTTTATTGATTATGATATTTTGGGTGTTGTTATTGATGTTTGGGAGTTGTTTATTATATGGGGGAAGTTGTTGAAACAAAGAAAATGCTGCCCAATTTTCGTTAGCTCTTAATCGCCTTAGCTTAGCCTTAAGCATGCTTCTAACGATCTAATGTAATACGAATCCTCTTAAATGTAGAATTGTGAGCTTGGAAGGAGAACGGTTAGTCATTAAGGAGACGTAAAGGTATGTAAGGTTAGTCCCTTTCTTTCGTTAAGACATGACTCTTATAGTACTACCTTCCATATATTCCATGACCATCTTACATCCTAAAAGTTGAAAGTTCATGATTCTTAAGAGCTTTTTATGAGATAGAGATGAGATATGTTCCATGATAATGATGCTATTTTAGAGATTCCAAAGCCTATGATATTATGCTATTATGAGCTTGATAATCCTATCTTTATGATTTCATTGATTTTATTTCTTGTTGTTTTCTCACCTCATGAAATTAGTTCTTTCAAGGTAAGACCTAGCAATGATGTTTGATCCATAATATAATCGGAGGTTTTCGGCCTTACGTCACTCCGATAGAGTTATCGCTTTTACTTGAGCTCTCATGCATGCTTCATATTATGTATATGTAAGATTACATCGTGCCTAGTTGGCCGGGCAGACACCACTACGCTGGGCGTAAGTGGATGGCTATGATGATGATTACATCGTGCCTAATTGGCAAGGCAGACACCACTAATAGGTGGCATGAGATGTTTACCCCGGACGCGGGCTAATGATGATCAAACGGTACCTCTATGGTCAGGCAGTTTATATATATGTATACATGATATGATGTTGTTTATTATAAAAGTAAGCATGCATGATTCCGCCTTAAGAGGCAATCAGTTACAGGTATGTTTGATATGCATGTCTTACATACTCAGTACATTGTTTGTACTGACATCCTTTTCTTTTATGGACGTTGTGTTCATACCCACAGGGAGACAGACCGGATTCCTAGGAGCTTCCTCAGCAGACATACCAGAGCACTCCACTACTCCGGAGTTGCCACTTCTTGGTAGATTCTTTTGTGTACATATTGGGGCATGGCAGGGTCCTGTCCCGTCCCTATGATTTCAGTAATCTAGTTAGAGGCTCGTAGATACTTATGTGTAGGTTGTAGATGCTATGTGACCTCTTCATTGTATATCATGTACTTCATTTTTGTAGCCTCGCGGGCTTATGCACACACACATGTTTTGGGAGATATTTTAAGATCGTTTCGTGATAAGTTTTGGGTTGAGAATGATGTATGTCCAGGATGAGTATGATAGATAGCTTGATGAGTGGTGCTCGGTAGCCAGCTCTGGTAACCCGTCATGGCCCTCTAGCTGGGTCGTGACAGTTAACAATTACTCTATTTACTTTCTAAAGTCGATTCAACATATTGTTCCACCATTCCTAATATCATCCTCAATATAATGATAATTTTGCTTCAACATAAAAAAAAATATAAAAGACTTTTATTTTTGTGACAAATAATATGATATATGTGAATGTATATACATATACATTTACACATGCAAACACACATGTGCAAAATTGATAGTTTCATCTGTTTATGAAAACTCTATCCAAAACCAAAAGAATTAAAAGTACCATTTGAGCACCGCAAATATTGAAGATGGGATTTGCTATGTGCAACTTTGTACTTGTGAATATCCAACTGCAAAAATAATTCAAACAGATATGAGCAAATGGTTAAATAAAAATCAAAGGACATGAAAAGAAAGTGCATAAAGAGAAAAAAAGAGTAAAATGGAATGCATTAAATGGTAAAGTAAAAATTTTAGAATTAAAATTACTCGATGGATAGTAGATATTTTTAGGTTGTCATACATAGTGCGTAAATCTTATTTAAAAGACATAATAGAAAGGTGAGATTTAAAATGAAGATTTACTTGTCAAAATTAAATATTAAAAAGAAAGTGAATTAGAATTTCAATTGAAGAAATAATAGAAGTTTAATGACCATTGACTAATACTGGATGTCCAAGACTTGCAGGGTGACTTGGTTACATGGTAAGAGAATTAGAGAGATGGGTAGATAAAGGTATTTTAGGACAACAAACACGAGTGTTGTTCTATATGACAATGCATATCTAAGCCAACAGTAGCAACGATTAAAAAATCAAATTGAAAATAGAAACGATTAGTCACGTTAATAACTAATATGAATAATTAAACCTTTTCAAATAAATTTGGTGGTTTTATATATTTATTTATTTTAATAAGAATTTATTTAAATTAACTAAAAGGGCATTTTAAGTTAGGGGTATTTACGTAATTTAACTTTCAGGTTAGGGAGTTCATGCTTTTAATATAATATAGATATAGATAGATAGATAAAGAAATAGATGTATATCATAGCCATTGTGCACTATATATATATAGTATGTGTATCTCACAAACGTTATATACACATTGCATTTCATATGTTTCAAGTTGATTCCTTCCCTTATATCTCCTCATCTATGCTTCATGTATGTTTTTCTTGCCTTACAAACTCAGTCCTTTTATTCGTATTGATGTCCCCTCGAATGGGGCGCTGCGTTCATTATCGCACTCCATTCTTCCCGAAGTTGTTGTAGTTAGTTGGTATGCTATGAGACTCTTGTATATATATACGCATTTTGAGTATGGCGGGGCCTGTCCTGACCTTCTAACAGTCTTGCTACTCATACAGGCTTGTAGACATATGTCCAGTGTATGGTAGTGTTCTGTGGCCTCGTCGCCCTATGTTTTGTTGTACAGTTCCCATGGTGGCCTCGTCGGCCTGTATATATATATATGTCCCGAGTGTTGTTCATTGATGAGCTCTCTTTACTATTCTGCTATCATATGGCACCCTTGTCGGCCCTTATTATTTTTAGGTTGGATTGCTAAGTAATATAGGTTGGTGCTCAGCAAGTAAGGCCCGGGTGCTGGTTCCGGCCCTCCAGTTTGGGGTGTGGCTGGTAAGACATTTCATGTCATATAAGTATATTTCTTTTAAAATATTTAAACCTATTCTTCGATAAAGTTAATAAACTTTCATCGAAATCTTCTGTTGCAATGAATAAATTTTTGCTTAGAATTATAATGATTATGTTGAAATTTTTCATTGAAGGAAAAAGTGATCCAAGTCGTTTCGTAAAAAGATTGGAGGGTGAATGTTCTTTCTTAAGATTAACCGATAGTTAGACACATGTAATTCCATACTTGTGGCAATCAAGGGACAACGATATAGCAAAAAAATTCCATTGATCAAAGGGCCCAAAAGACCGAAGCTGTCACAACCCAACTAGTGGATCGAGCGGACACCCACCCTAACCCCCTCCCCTAGTGGGTGAGCCCTTCCCTTATTCAATATCCATTCAAACATAAGAAAAGTAAATAAAATGATTAAGAATTCTCACAATATAAATAAACTACTAAAACGGAATATTAATACGTCTTTCCCGGTATCTGGTCTGGATAGTACAGTTTGAAGAATACAAGTCTAAAATACAAATATTGTCTCAGAATGTGAAATAAAGACAAGTAAGGTAGAAGAATCTCCAGGTAGCGGAATCCATCAAATGCTCACCCTGGAAACTCTACAAGCCAAACCTCGGGATCACTCACGAGTTGCGGAGGAGGAACCTGCTACTGTAACACCTCGTACTTTTAACCTAAGCTTTGACCATAATCCTAGACTTAGAAAATCAGATAAAGAATGTGGGAATTGGAATTTCCCTGTTTAGTTGTAAGATGGGGGTTTACGCCCATGAATAGTGATCATATTTCAATATACGAGCCGTATTTAAAGTCGTAAACTGGTACCAAAGATTTCTGAGCATTCTGGAATTTGGCACTTGGATGTTACATTGTTAAATACGGACCGTATTTCAAAACATATTTGAAACTTTGGAAAACTTCCTTGATGAAAGTTATAACGCTTTGCAATACCTTTCCAACTGTATATTATGGGGGTCAAATGGACATCTGTGCAAATAGTTATGACCATTTTACTGAAGAGACGTAGTGCAGTCCATACGGAATACGGACCGTATTTTAAAATACGGCCAGTATTTAACTGGGCATAAAATTCAATTTCCCAGAACAGTATATATTTATCCATATCAGTTCAAATCATTATTTTTCATTCCTTCAAGCCCTAGAACGACCTCCTACCTTCTTCCATCATCAAGAACACTAAGGTAAGCCTACGCTAATTATTCCAAGTCAATTCTAATACATATCCTTGTAATCTAAATAAGAAATCATCATTCCTAAACTAGAGTTTTCAAGAAAACCCATCATAAGGTTTAAGAACTCATGATTTTGGAAATCTTCTTCAAAGTTAAAGTCTTTAATGCAAGTTTGGAGCATTACCAGGTATGTAGAGTTACTATCTACGTGTGGGAACATCATTGTTCTTCCCCACGCCTCATAATCCATAAATTATAATTCTCTACGAAAACTAGGGTTTCTATACCATGCTCATAACAACCCTAGGTCCATGTCCATGGTTATATTACGTATGAATTCCTATTATTCTATCATTGTATTCTTAATAACTCCATATGATTATTGAGAATCAGTTCGTAATCCATGACAACCCATATATCTCATTCCATGGGTTCTTACATGCAAGTTATAATATGCTATGATATTTTTGAAGAAAATACTATGTTTTACAAGTTCATGCAAGCAAGCTATAACTCATGATATCCATGTACAAGCAAGTTATATTCATGAAAACTATGGGTAGCAAGTGCCACTTATTTTACATGTTCATGTTTTTGGGAGTTGCATTAATTACCGAGAAGGCTTCAAATAGCCTAAAACTATGTAGCCACCGTAGGATGAGGATCGCTCCACCCATGCTTAGGATGATATCTCATAATGACTAGATGCTTTCATAATATTATTAAATCTCATGTCCCTGGCAAGGTATGAGTGTTCTGCTGGTAGGACGCAAGTACCAGACCATGTTGTCTGTTATATTTACTGCTCTATGTACTCACGATACTTTACACGTGTTATATATGTATATCTACTCATGTTCATGATCATGTTTCAGCTCAGTCTCTGTTATGTTATTTCATGTCCTATGTTATTTCATTCAATTGCTTTACATACCAGTACATTCAATGTGCTGACGTCCATTTTTATTGCCTGGGGTCTTGCATTTCACGATGCAGGTACGGATTTATAAGACGCCATATCAGCTCAATAAGATTTGCACGTACCAGCTTATTGGTGAGCCCTATCTCATTCGGGGTTTAGGCATTGTCTTTCTTTATTTAGTTTTACATCTAAAGGTATGCTGGGGGGCCTTGTCCCAGAAAGTATGTTACGTGTTTCAGACTTATGTTAGAGGTTTCATAGACAAGACAAGTGTAATGTTAGACTTCCAGAGTTGATTAGCCGGTTTGGCTTATTTATGATATTGTCCGCGTTCATGACTTAACTAAGTACTTATGTTTAATATTATGACTTACCATGTTTTACAAAAGCTCATCATGCATTTCACGCTCATGCTATATTTCTACTAATGTATGCCTTATGATGATTCAGCAAGCCATGTGGTTCGCTCGGTCACATGCAGTATGGCACCGAGTGCCGTGTTTCGCCCAGGCTATGGTTCGGGGCGTGACAAAACTTGGTATCAGAGCCTAGGTTCAAGTGTCTTTAGGGAGTCTATGAAATCGTGTCCACTGGGGTCACTTTTATATGTGTCAGGGCCCCATACATATAAACAGTTGACCACCAAGACATTCAGGATTATCTCACTTCTTTCATATTCTAGATCGTGTAGTTAGAGCAGTACTTTTAGGATGCCTTTCTAATTTGTGCGTGTACGTATTTTCAGAAAATGCCTACGAAAAGGAAATACACCAGAAAGGCTACAGCCACCAGCCAAGGGGCTACTGCGGAAGCAACTCGCGAAGAGACCGTTTCGACTCAGACAGCAGCCCCAGCCGCTCCTACAGCTACACCTCCTAACACTTCAGACATGGATGTTAGAGGAGCCATCCAGCTGCTTACTCAAATCGTTGCCAACCAGGCGCAGCGACAAGAATCAGCCCCTAGCTCAGGTGCTAGTGGCGGGTCAAACAGTTCAAGAACTCAGGAATTCTTGCGGATGAAACTTCCAACTTTCACAGGGACTAAGGCTGAGAAGGATCTGCAGAACTAGATTGATGGCCTGCAGAAAGTGTTTCGTATTATGCATGTCACTGAGATAGTGGCAGCAGAGTTTGGTGCTTTTTAACTGCAAGATGTTGCTCATATTTGGTATGAGACATAGGAACAATCTCGAGGGAAGGATGCATCTTCTACTACTTGGGACGAGTTCGTTGACGCTTTCCTTGACCACTTCATGCCTATCGAGGTTCGGGAAGCAAAGGCTATGGAATTTGAGAAGTTGAGGTAGGGTAACTTGACCGTTCAAGAGTACCATCTCAAATTTATTTTGTTATCCAAATATGCTCCTCACATGGTTCCCGACATAAGGGCAACAGTTAGAAGATTTGTACTGGGTTGAAACCCGAATTGTATAGAGATGCCAAGACTGCTGCTCAAAATGATAAGATGACTATCTCTAAGATCTTGGCATTTGTGCAAGGTAATAAAGCTGAAGTGAAGAAAGAGGAAGCTCTACAGAAACAAAAGGATAAATAATTCAACTAGAGGGCGAAATCTTTTGGTAACTTTAGTCAGGGACGAAGTAGGCAGTTTTTTAAGAACAGGTCAGCAGGACCCGCTCCATCTACAGCTAGTGCCCCAGTCCCTAAGTTCTGAAATGACAAGAAGCAGAACTTCAGACCATTGAGTTCTTATTCTTAAGCTAGTGTGGGTTAGTCAGCCTATACTATTCCATATTACAGTAAGGGTATCAAGAGACACTTAGGTGAGTGTCGTATGGGTACAGATGCCTGCTATGGTTACGGCCAGAAGGGCCACATTCAGAAAGACTGTCCGTTAGCTAGGCAAGGTACTGGAGGTAACGTGGCGCAGTCCACAAATTCAGTAGCTCCTCGTCACAATCAGGCCCAGCAGGGGCGTGGCACGGCAAGGTCCGGCAATACAGGCGGTGGTCAGAACTGCTTGTATGCATTGACAGTTCGTCAGGATACAGAGACTAGAGCAGATGTTGTCACAGGTACACTCACAGTTTTCACTTTTGAAGTATATGCCCTTATTGACCCAGGATCCACCTTGTCTTATGTAACCTCTTTTGTTGCTAAAAAGTTTGGTATTGAACCAGAAAAAATGTATGAACCCTTTGAGGTGTCCACCCCAGTTGGGGAATCAGTCATAGCTAGACGTATTTATAGGGGTTGCCCAGTCTTAGTCTATCACCGCAGAACCATAGCTGATTTAGCGAAATTAGAAATGGTAGACTTTGATGTGATCATGGGTATGGACTGGTTAGCTTCATGTTATGCCATAGTATGTTGTAGAACTAAAGTTGTATGATTCGAGTTTCCTAATGAGCCAATCATAGAATGGGAGGGTAATTCAATAGTACCCAGGGGTAGATTTATTTCTTACCTAAAAGCCAGAAAAATGATTTCCAAAGGTTATATCTACCATCTAGTTTGAATCAAGGATTCAAATGCCCAGACTCCAACTCTCCTGTCCGTCCCAATTGTAAATGAATTTCCAAAGGTCTTTCCCGAGGATCTTCTAGGAGTCCCTCTTGATAGGGAGATTGAATTTGGAATCGATCTACTTCCCGATACTTAACCGATATCTATTCCGCCATACAGAATGGCTCCAGCAGAGTTAAAAGAGTTAAAAACCCAGTTGAGAGATCTTCTTGACAAGGGGTTTATTAGGCCTAGTGTTTCTCCTTGGGGTGCGCCAGTCTTATTTGTCTGTAAGAAGGATGATTCCTTACGTATGTGTATAGACTACCGTTAGTTGAACAAGGTCACCATTAAGAACAGGTACCCTCTTCCTAGAATAGATGACTTATTTGACCAACTTCAGGGCGCCCAATGTTATTCCAAGATTGACCTCGGATCAGGCTATCATCAGTTAAACGTTAAGGAAGTCGATATTCCGAAGACCGCTTTTAGAACCCGTTATGGCCATTTTGAATTTCTTGTTAAGTCATTTGGGTTGACAAATGCGCCAGCTGCTTTCATGGACCTTATGAACAGGGTCTTCAAGCCTTATCTCGACTTATCCGTCATTGTCTTCATTGATGATATTTTTGTGTATTCCCGTAATGAGACTGATCATGCAGAACATCTCAGAATAGTGTTGTAGAGTCTTAAAGATCGTGAACTTTTTGCAAAATTCTCAAAGTGTGAGTTTTGGCTTAAGTCAGTAGCGTTCTTAGGCCATGTGATCTTAGGTGAAGGTGTTAAAGTTGATTCTCAGAAGATTGATGTCGTAAGGAGTTGGCCTAGACCCACCTCAGTTTCTGATATAAGAAGTTTCTTGAGTCTGGCAGGCTATTATCGAAGCTTTGTAGAAGGATTTTCTTCTATCTCTGCTCCGTTGACTAATTTGACTCAGAAGAAGGTTAAGTTCCAATGGTCAGATGCTTGTGAGCGAAGCTTTTAAGAGTTGAAGAAGAGATTGACTTCTGCTCCAGTTTTGACGCTGCCAGAGGGAACTGAAGGGTTCGTAGTTTATTATGATGCTTCCGGAGTTGGTCTCGGATGTGTCTTAATGCAGCATGGTAAGGTTGTAGCTTATGCATCTTGTCAGCTCGAGGTTCACGAAAAGAATTTTCTGACTCATGACCTAGAGTTGGCAGCTGTAGCTTTTGCACTTAAGATATGGCGTCATTATTTGTATGGAGTGCATGTCGATATTTTCACTGATCATAAAAGCCTGTAGTATATCTTTAAGCAAAGGGAGCTGAATCTTAGGCAGAGGAGATGACTCGAATTGCTTAAAGATTATGATGTGGATATCTTATATCATCCGTGAAAAATGAATGTTGTAGTTGATGCTCTTAGTCGGCGTTCCATGGGAAGTTTAGCCCACGTGTATTCAGATAAAAGAGTGATGACCAGGGAAGTTTACCGTTTGGCCGGTCTTGGAGTTCGACTTTTGGACTCCGAGGATGGTAGTGTGGTTGTTCAGAATAGAGCTCTTTCCTCTTTAGTCGTTAAAGTCAAATAGTAACAATATACTGATCCCTACTTGTTACAGCTGAAGGAGGGGATTCACAAACATAAAACGACGGCTTTGGAACAAGGGGAAGATGATGGTACCTTGAGGTACCGAGGCAGATTATGTGTTCCAGATGTAGATGGGCTCAGAGAACGAATCATGTCAGAAGCTCACAACTCCTGGTATTCCATTAACCTAGGTTCCACTAAGATGTACCATGACCTTAAGGAGATTTATTTGTGGAATGATATGAAGAGGAATGTAGCAGATTTTGTAGCTAAGTGTCCGAATTGTCAGCAAGTGAAAGACGAACACCAGAGGCCTGGTGGCTTAGGTCAGAATAGTTATATTCCTGTATGGAAATGGGAAATGATCAATATGGACTTTGTATCAGGTCTACCTCGTTCAGCTAGGAGGCATGACTCTATTTGGGTGATTGTTGACCGGCTTACTAAGTCGGCACACTTTTTGCCAGTCAAGACCACAGATTCAGCAAAAAATTATGCCAAAATGTATGTTAATGAAATTGTCAAATTGCATGGGACCCCAGTGTCCATTATTTCAGATCGTGGTGCTCAGTTTACAGCGAACTTCTGGAAGTCCTTTCAGAAAGGATTGGGTACCAAAGTGAAACTTAGCACAGCTTTTCATCCGCAGATAGATGGCCAGGCAGAGCGTACTATTCAGACTCTGGAGGACATGTTGAGAGCATGCGTCTTGGTTTTCAAAGGTAATTGGGATGATCACTTGCCTCTCATTGAGTTTTCTTATAATAACAATTATCATGCTAGTATTGGGATGGCACCATTTGAAGCTCTGTATGGGCGAAGGTGTAGGTCACCGATTGGTTGGTTCGAAGTTGGTTAAGCAGAGTTATTAGGGCCAGATTTGGTCTATCAGGCGATGGAAAAAGTCAAGTTGATTCAAGAGCGTTTGAAAATGGCTTAGAGTGGTCAGAAGTCTTACAAAAATGTGAGGCGAAGGGACTTAGAATTTCAAGTTGATGATTGGGTGTTCCTTAAAGTCTCACCCATGAGGGGTGTTATGAGATTTGGCAAGAAAGGGAAGCTGAGTCCCAGGTATATTGGACCTTACAGAATTCTACGAAAGTCGATCTAGTAGCTTATGAACTTGAGTTGCCCCAAGATTTGGCTATTGTACATCCTGTGTTTCATGTGTCCATGTTGAGGAAGTGTGTAGGAGACCCGTCGTTGGTTGTTCCTGTTGATACTACAACAGTTAAGGATGGATTTACTTATGAGGAAATCCCCGTAGCCATTCTTGACCGTTAGGTTCGCAAGTTGAGAACTAAGGAAGTAGCCTCAGTGAAAGTCCTGTAGAGGATCTAGAAAGTTGAGGAAGCTACATGGGAAGTCGAGGAGGATATGAAATCCAAGTATCCATTTTTGTTTTAACAGCAAGCAGACAACTCTCAAGGTAACTTTCCATAGCCCATGTCATGTTATGTCTCATGTTTCACGCTCATGTCATGTATCTAGCACTCATGTTTCATGTCTCATGCTTCAGTATCCATGTTTTCATATAATCACATCATTTCATATCTCATGATTCATGTCATGTTTTCTTCACATTCATGTATTCAAGCCATGCCCAGCCATATTCTTAACCATGACCCATCATTCGTCCTAAAGGCGAGATATTGTAACACCTCGTACCTTTAACCTAAGCTTTGACCACGACCCTAGACTTAGAAAAAAAGATAAAGAATGTGGGAATTGGAATTTCCCTGTTCAGTTGTAAGATGGGGGTTTACGCCCATGAATAGTGACCGTATTTTAGTATACGGGCCGTATTTGATGTCGTAAACTAGTACCAAATATTTCTGAGCATTCTGGATTTTTGGCACTTGGATGTTACATTGTTAAATACGGACCGTATTCGACAATACGGCACGTATTTCAAACCGTATTTGGAATTTGAGAAAACGTCCTTGATTAAAGTTTTAGATCTTTGAAATACCTTTCCAACGGTATATTATGGGGGTCAAACGGACATCTGTGCAAAGATTTATGGCCATTTTACTGAAGAGACGCAGTGCAGTCCATACGGAATACTGACCGTATTTCAAAATGCGGCCCGTCTTTCAAAATACGGCTAGTATTTAACTGGGCGTAAAATTCAATTTCCCAGAACAGTATATATTCATCCATATCATTTCAAATCATTATTTTTCATTCCTTCAAGCCCTAGAAGGACCTCCTACCTTCTTCCATCATCAAGAACACTAAGGTAAGCCTACGCTAATTATTCCAAGTCAATTATAATACATATCCTTGTAATCTAAACAAGAAATCATCATTCCTAAATTTCACGACCCGACTAGGGGCCATGACGGGTACCCGGGGCTATCCCCCGAGCACCGCTCATTCTGCTACTTATCATACTCGTTAAGCGTTCATTCATCAAATTCATCCTCAAGTCATAGAAAAATCAATTTTCATTTGGAAACATAATTACCTTTATATACATAAGCCCTTCGGGTATCAAAATAATACACACATACATATATACATATATACGCTTACCAAAATCGTGAGACCATACTACCCACACATACGTATCTACAAGCCTCTACTAGAATACTAGACATATGGACAGGACAAGGCCGCGTCGTGCCCGAAACATACATGTACATAAAATAGTAACTCAATGGCACCTCCGGAATAATGGAGTGCTTTCAATACTCTGCTTATCGACTTCTACAAATCTGGGTCTCCTCCCTGCTTATTTGTGGGCATGAACACAACGTCCAAAGAAAACGGACGTCAGTACAAATATTGTACTGAGTATGTAAGGCATGAATGAAATGAACATAATAGAGAATCATAAGGCATAAGATGGAGACGTAACATGCGTAACATTTAAGGGAGGATACCTTTCATGCCTATACCAAATATTATCACGGTACATGTATCATCATAGCTCATACATCGTCGTATCATACATATATATATATATATATATCAAACACCCCATCTGCTCACACACATTAAACGTTATCCGCATTCGGCCACGTAGTGGCTTGACAATATCACATACATATTTTTCGGGCTTTTCCTACATATATCATATTCATGTCTATATCATGTACATATCCATATCATATACATATTCATGTCATATACATATTTATATCATATACATACCTGGCCAACCAAGGCTTCAAGGTTACACATACCTGGCCAACCAAAGCTTCAGGGTTACACATACCTCGCTAACCAAGGCTTCAGGGTTACACATACCTGGCCAACCAAGGCTTCAGGGTTATACATACCTGGCCCAACCAAGGCTTCAGGATTATGCATACCTGGCCCTACCAAGGCTTCAGGGTTATCCGCACCCAACTGCAGAGGTGCACAAACGTTACATAAATATATACACATTCATATACATTCTACCCGGCCATATAAGCTCGAGGTTTCATAATAGTCATACATAGGCACATATATTTATATACATAGAAGCCCATAAATATCTTTAGCGTCATCACTATTATCATCGTCATCATTATCATGATCACTATCAACACCGTCATCATTATCATCACATATATCTCATAAACTTATCTTAACCTTTCATTGAGCATACATTTGGATTTATAGACAATCTATGAGAATCGCATCGTAGTCTTAGCATGAACTTCGTAATAATATCGTATGCTAGACTTTATAATCTCTAACTAAGGCTCATCATTACCATCATCGTATCTATGGCACATCTCCTACCTTAATCCCATATGGAACCCCTTATGAACGTAGGCTTGTAACTTTTCGAAACATTGGTCATAGGACATGTATTAGAGCTTATAGACAATCTATAACAATATCGGGGAGACATAAGGTCGAGAGCCCACGATTCCATTATGGAGCATTCATAGGCATTATGCCTCACCTTAAAGGAATTAGCATATAAGGTGAGAGTAGTCAATGAACAACATCAATAGATCATAATATGGATCATTAGCCTTGTAGAACCATAATATTATAGGCCTTAGAATCTTTAGACTTAGACTCATCATCATCATTATCGCAATCGTAACATACCTCTTATCTTATCCCATATGGCTATTGATGAACATAGGCTCTTAGTTTTCCAGAAGGTAGGAAAGTTATGGAGAGGTAAGTAAAATACTATCATAGGAATCATATAGGGACCATTAGCTTCATAGAAATATCATATCATGAGTTTCATGACTTCTAGACTTAGATTCATCATCGGTATTGTCATGTTCGTAACATATCACTTTTCTTTATCTCGTATGAAAACCTTTATACTCGTAGATTCATAGTTCCCAATATGTAGGAAGATCATGGAGAGATAGGAGGATTCATACCATAATATTCATGCCTTATAAAGAAAGTACTAGCCTTACATACCTCTTTCATTTAACAATTTCCATCGCTTGGTTGTTATCCTTCAATTCTCGCGTTTCTACCTTCAAGAGAATTCGGATTCACATTAGGTAATCGATTACATGAACGTGCTTACTAAAGCTAGAGGAAATTGGGCAGCATTTCCTTTGTTTATACAACCTTTCACATATTGTATATCAACTCCCAAACATTCATAATAACGTTCACAATATCATAACCATCAATCGTCATTCATCTACATTACCCACATTTCGCAATTCCACTTCAATTCATCCATAATCATGGTCATAGTATACTAGTACGTTTTCTCACATATAATGCTTATCCCATGTCCTTAATATCATTTATAGCATAACCATATTGCAACACATCAATAATCATGACTCAATTCAAGTTATCACTCAAAATGACACTATTCACTCTTTCATGACCCATTTTCCATATCCTTTTACAATCCAAGTGTTTCAACTTTCAAATACCTTAAATATCATGTAAATACCATAAAACTTACCTTAGATAGTGTAGGAATGAACCTTGGGTGGAAACTTCTCACTTGAGCAAAACCCTAGTTTCACCTTCCCTTGGATTCTTTGTCTTGGATGAACTTTAATGAGTTTCTTACACTTGATTCACTTGGTTTGATGTAATTGATCACAAATACCCCTTGAATTCTTGTTGGAGAAGTGTAGAGAGATGTTTTAGATCGAAGGGGTGTGAAGGGAAATGAAATGAAATGAAATGAAGTTGGTCCCTTATTAAATACACACAATTCTGTCCCAACCCATTTATACAGACACGCATACGGTCCGTACAATTTATACGGTTCGTATGTGTGACCTTATAATGGTTCCAGCGGATACTCTTCTATGGAAAAGTTATATGGCCAGATCTACGGTCCGTATCTTTTGTACGGTCCGTATAATGGACCGTACAATCCCCAGTTTTCCGAAAATCATTTTCGTCGACTCGTTTGATCTCCAATCCTTATGGAACCTTCTTAACACTTGTTTATCACTTCATTAACAATCTAAGAGATGTTATAAATCTTCTCCAAAGCATCATTAAATCATCATACATCGTTACTCGTAAATCCTTTCCGAGACATCTCGTATGTCTTGCCTCCTCTTGGCAACTTTCTCCTCTTACTTCGAATGTCTTTGAAATCTCATTTAGAATCGTCAAATGTAATTTATAACTTATCAAAACATTGCATACGTCGCACCCTTCATCAGTCTATTCACTGTACTTGAACAAAAAAAAATCCGAGGTGTAACATTCTTCCCCTCTTGGAAAAATCCGGGATTCTACGAAAATTTCATCTTACATTTTCCTTCAACTGACCCGGAGTATCATGACTGTTACACCCCGGAAAAATTTTCGTGTTACCGAGACTGCAGAAGACTTAGTATGGGCTCAGGGGAGGGTAAAGATATACAAGAATTAGGGATGAAGATTCTGTTATATATATATAAGAATAACATATAGACGACAGTGGAGGCCATATGGTGTAAGTTGGTTAATACGTTACTTGACAAAAAGCCCTCGTAACCGTAAGTTAAGGTGGGGCCCACATGTTGGGATTTTATAAAGGCCATATGACAAGTTATAGGAATAGTACATAGCAATTTTAGAAAGTCTTAAGAGGGACACTTAAGCCAAATATGAACATAAGCACTCCAAAAGGATGATTTAAGGATATGGTTTCGGGTGATATAGCTTTACGAGGCCAACACACCATTATAAGTTGAGAATTTGGGAAAACATAAAAAATAAAAGTTGTATAAAATTGAAATACCTTTCCAACCATAAGTCGTGGGCCTTCATGCGACATAGGGATAAAAAGTTATGCACGTTTTAAGGAGGAAAGGTCAAACTGGCAGTGGGCTCGGCCCAACCCGACTCCAAGTCGGGTCAGGCCCACTTCCTTGGCTATTTAAGGAAAATTTTCACCCATTACCTTCCTCATTGCATGCAAAAAGATCTAGAATATTTTAGAGAGAGAGAGATAGAGTGAGGAGAGTTAGAGAGATAAAGCAAGGGTTCGAAAAAGTTCGAGGCCCTGAATTACGTGGAGATATTACGGATTAAAGTGTTAGAAATATAGTTATAATTATCGTATACCGAATATTAAGGCGTTGTGGTTTAGGGGCTGTTTTGGATAGAATTGTAAGATGAGTTTAGTCATATTATTGTTGTAAACTGTTAGATTTGTTGTTGTTGTTGGTTATTAGCTTAATTTGGAATTTTTGGGTTGGTAGGATTATAGGGGAGATGCTGTCCAAATCCCGTTAGGCGACAGAATAAATGATTAGTTAGAATAATCTTGTTGGCCTAGTCTTAATCCCTATGTTGTTGATGGTATTTTAGTTGACTAAGCTCGGGAAGGGACTCGAGGATTAGCTTGAGGCATAAATAAGGTATGTAAGGCTAACCCTTCTTTCATATTTTGGCATGATCCCTTTTATATGACTCCTAACGAACATAAAACATGAGTACTCTATTCTTAGTTGGATTTGGAGTCGATATCCAATGTCTTGTTTCGTTCATGCTATACTCTTGTTGATAATTCGAAGGAAGCTTCTGCAATACATTATACTTACATGTTCACTACAAAGCAAATGGTAAATGAAGGAAACTCTAAAACTTGTTCTCAAAATCTCTCCAAAGGGATTTGTAATAGAAACCACTCTGAAAGGGGTGCAACGTTTTCTAACTTCATTACATATTCATACTGTATATCATATGTATTGTTATTGTTCCAC
Organism: Lycium barbarum; assembly: GCF_019175385.1. Taxonomy (NCBI): domain Eukaryota; kingdom Viridiplantae; phylum Streptophyta; class Magnoliopsida; order Solanales; family Solanaceae; genus Lycium; species Lycium barbarum. The sequence continues at coordinate 32,776,983 of NC_083344.1, forward strand.
CTGATCAACTGGATTATGATATTCTTAAGCCGGAAGCAGCTGCCCGAAGGGGCCACCCTAGCTAAGCCGGAAGCGGCTGCCCGAAGGGGCCATCATGACTACGCCGGAAGCGGCCGTCCGAAGGGACTATTGTGTTATTAGCCGGAAGCGGCTATGAGTAGGATATTCTATATTTATATTGTGTATGATAGAATTTGTGTAAGGGACCATATGACATGTTTCAAGGTGCTGTTCCAGGTTGCTTTCTAAACTTGCTTACTGTTACGCTTTTCCTTGTTTTATGATTCAGTATTGCCTTACATATTCAGTACATATTCCGTACTGACCCCCTTTCTTCGAGGGCTGCATTTCATGCCCGCAGGTTCAGGGATACGGTTAAACGATCCAGCCACCTAGGAGGTGTCAGCATTGAGAGTCAGACAGCTCCACTTGCTTCGGAGACTGTTCCTGTTTTGGTATAATTTTGTTTGTATACAGTATGGGTACGACGGGGCCCTGTCCAGTCACTTATGCACGGTCATACTCTTCTAGTAGTCTGCGAACAGCGTGGGTGTTATGGATACTATTTGGCCTTGCCGGCCATTGTTTTGTTGTACAGAAGTATCGGCAGCCTCGTTGGCTTACCTTGTGATATGTTACGTATATATAAGTATGTTTTGAGATGTTTTGAGTTACAGATGGACTTTGGTATTCTATTTACAGCTTTCAAACTTAGTTAAATAGACCCTATTGAATGTCATGTTTGAGTACAGGTAACATAAGTTGGGTTATCGAGCAGGTTAAGCTCGGTCACTCGTCATGGCCCTAGGTTAGGTCGTGAAAATGACCACACTATTCTTGCTTACCTCTTACTCCTATTTTTAAGTACCCACTTGGTTTCATTGGCGATGCATAGATACTTGTAAGTTACAAATCGTTCTTGCATGATTCGTGTACATATACATCATCTATACATATACATGTATCCATATCCGTATCCGTATTCATAATCGTACTCATTTACATATCATATCCATAGTCATATTCATATACATTTCATTTACATAGCATGCCCGACCACGGAGGTGCAGTGTTTCGCGTGCCCGACCATGGCTAGGCTCGGTGATTACATATACCTAAACTCTTTTGTCTATTCGTAGTAACTTATCTTTTCATGCTCTCTTCCTTCCTTTATTTTTCCCTTGATTATCATATCTTACGTTCTACTATAGAAAACCTTAGGCCCCTTTCTTGATTGTTGCTTATAAATCGCAATATCATTACTTACGACTTTACCTTTAGTGCCTTTGCCTCTTATTCGGGTATAACATCGCCATCCTTTACAATACCCTTTGAGTTATTTTCTCTCAATGTCAAGTAGTTCAAGGTCTTCGCGAATGGTTTCCCATATAGTCTCAGATGCCGGCTCAACTCGTATTCGTTTATTTACCAGTGGTTAGACTTATTTCTACATAACTCTCACTCCTTGTTTTAGAGTATATATCTGCCACATCTTAGGGTCCATCATTTCAATCTCTACACTTGTATTCTTTTTACTCATTTCCCCCCTTTAAGGGTTTTACTTGTACCATTCTAAAATCCGCTGCCTCACCTTCAAATCTTGAATTCATATACCCCTTACTATAATACATCTCATTTATGTTGTTCCCCATAATTTATAACTACGATAATTCATGTGGGAGGTCTTAACATACTCATCTTGCAGTTTTGTAATCAAGTAATACAACCGGCATAGCAATCCGAACAAGAATGTATTTTACTTAGCCCATTTGGTAGTTATAAGGCAATGTGTAAATCCGCTCCAATTCACAACTTTTTGCCCCATAGGGATGCTCAAAATAGTAGTAGGTCTAATTATCCACACCATCCATATAATGTCACTTGCCCTCTCCTTCGATGCTCAAAGTTCACTTATAACGTCATGTTTGTTTTCCGAGACCTAAGTCTCATGTTCAACTAATACTCCTTATGCCTCATACTCTTTTACTCTTGTTTTGCACTCAACATTGGTTTCAAAACCAACCATAATCATATTGCGTTTGTCGTTGGTGGTAGCTTTATTCTATCATTTTATCGTCGTACGGTAAACTCGTAATTCATGATCATCCTTTTTCTTTTCAACTTATTACTTCATATACTTTACTCGTTCTAGCTTGGTATAGGATATTCGTAGGAGAAGCATCTTCCTTTAAACATGACACAACTACTTCTTAAGCGCGCGTACTTCGTATATTTCCTTTTTCTCCCTATTCTCATTCTTATTCTTTTACATTCCTTCCTTCTCAATTTATCTTATTTCCTCCCGTCTTATAATTGATCCTTTAATCCTCGCACAAGGAATCCTATTCTTAACTTAGTACTGCTTGTCCTTTGGAATATAATACCTTTGTACAATCCATTCTTCGCCTCTAAAACTTATTTTGTTCATTCTGATCATCCCCTATCATCCTTATTGCGTTGATCCTTTTTCTAACAATCGTCCTATTTCGTTATTCATCTTTCTGTATCCAGCTAAAGATATTACTCATACTCTTGATTATACCAATCACAAACTACTATTACTTTGCCATATCACATTTCTCTGATTCCTTTTTCAAGTTCGCTTCCCTTTTTGTCATTGCTAGCTATCATTTTTGTCCTTGAGGAACCTCTATGCTGGACTTTCCTTTAACAAGGTCTTATAAGCTTTCTCCTCTACTGCCCCATGGCTCGCTTGTTGGCTTCACACTTGCATTCACTCTTTATTCATATAGAACATGTCACTTCTTCAGTTGTTTCCTTGCTATACTTTATGTCACAGTTCTTGCCACGCTCTCATCATACCTTTATCATAATCAACGCTATAGAGTGATACTTCTTTACCTCGTTCGCAAGCCTGCTCATAAAATAAAATAAACCTTACGTAGTAAATATACTCTACCCGTTACTCTTTCTAATTGGCCCTCTTACACTTTACCATATAAGTTGTTTTACCAATGGATTCACATTCGTTGTACCCCTTCCTTAGTCATGTTGTTACTTTATTGTGCTAATAGACTTGTCGTATCTTACTTGTACTTATCCACCCAATCAATACTTAAATATTACACTCTATTGGAGTTACCCTTTTCTCTTCTATGTCATGCTTTAGCACTACCAGTCTCCCTAGCTTACTCTAGCATTTCTCTTTACCGTATCAATGTCGCTCTTATAACTGCCATTACTATCAATTCAATACTGTTTAACTCTCCTCGTGTAGTTATTAACCATGCTTCTAATTAAATCTCGTCTTGCCATTACTTTTTGCATATCATCATTTCCCGTTAGGACACATTCCAAGCTTATATCTTATCACCTTCAGATTCTAGAAAAATTTTGGTAGAGTTTCCTCTATATTTCTGACTATCTCAAAACCTGCTCGCAGCAAATACCAACAATGCCTCACAGGGCCAATATATACATATATATATACGACATATCTCAGCCACACAGGGCTCCCACTGTCACGGCCCAGCTAAGGGCCGCGACGGGTACCCGGGGCTAACCACCGAGCACCGCTCGTTCTATTTCTCATCATGCTCATTTAGCTCTTTTATCACATTTATACTCATATTGTAGGAAAATCATATTTCATATGGAAACATAAATACTTTTATATACATGTGCCACTCGGCCATCAAAATAATATATAAACATAATAATAATCTCGTGAGACCATGTAACCCACACTGCGTATCTACGAGCCTCTACTAGAGTGCTAAACATGAAGACGGGACAAGACCCCGTCATGCCCAAAATACATATACATGAATATACACAAAAGAATAATCAAGCACCTCCGGAACAAAGGAGTGCTTTCAATCGGCTAATAGCTCCTACGAGTCTGGCTCAAGCTCGCCTCCCTATCTACCTGTGGGCATGAACACAGCGTCCAAAGAAAACGGACGTCAGTACGAATATTGTACTGAGTATGTAAGACAAGAATGAAATAAATATAATAGGAGGATCGTGAACCATAAGAGAAAGATATAACCTGCAAGAGTGTCGTAAGCAAATACATATCGTACATATATCATATTTTACATAATCATGGTACATATGTCATCACATCACTAGGAACATACATTAATTTTGAAGACAACCATAACTACATCGGGGTGACATAAGGTCGTGAACCCCCGATTATATTATGAACATTTACGAGTATCCTGCCTTACCTTGAAGGAAATAATACATAAGGTGAGTGTGAGCAATAATATCATCATCAATGTTATAGGATCATTATATCATGAACTCTAGAATCGCTATACTTTAACTCATCATCATCACTATTATGCTCGAATGTAGTTTAGTATATTTGCGGACTCATAAGCTCCATCATATAGGAGGATCATGGAAAAACTTGGAAGATTCATGCCTTTGAAGGAAGGGATAAGCCCATACCTTTGTCGTTTAATTAGCCTAGCGTTCGCTTGTTCTCCTTCAATGTCACGTTCTACCTTCAAGTGAATTCGTATCGTTATTAGCTAAGCAATCATAAGACTGGACTTACTAACGCTTGAGAAAATTGGGCAGCATTTCATTCGCTTATACTACTTTTCCCATGTTCTATATCAACTCTCAAGCATTCACAACAACATTCTCAATATGATAGACAACACTCATCATTCATTTACAATATCCGTATTTGTCAATTTGTCTTCAATTTCTCCATAATCTTGGCCATGGTTCATTGTCGCGTTTTCTGACATACAATACTCATTCCATGGTATAAATGTCATTCCTAACATTTTTATAATCACAAATTACCAATGATCATAGCTCAATTCAAACCCTTACTCACCAATGCTACCATTCACACTTTCATGACCCATTTCTTATACCTTCCGATAATCCAGGTGTTCCAACTCTTCCATACCCTAAGTAATATGTAATTACCATAAAACTTACCTTAGATGTTGTAGAAACAAGCCTTGAGTGGTATTACTCTTTTTGCACCAAAATCCTAGTTCACTTCTCTTGAAATTTCTCAGCTTGGATGAACTTTGATGAGTTCCATACACTTGATTCACTTGAATTCTTGATATTGATCTTTGATTTCCTTTGTTTCCTTGTAGATGAAGAGTAGATTATACTCTAGAGGTTTCTAGAGAGAAGTGGTGTGGAAATGAAATGAAGTAATGAGCGTGGGTCTCCCTTTTAATGACTTAAAATCTGATTCAGAATGAACAGTAGTTGAAAGTGCACAGTGGTCGTAAACTCAGTTTACGGGTCGTATTCCAGTTTACGGTCCATATTTCATGGGCGTATTAAAGCATAACAGAACCAGAAAGGTATGCTGGAGGTCATGGAGATTTACGATCGCAGTTTACGGGCCGTATGTCAATTTACGGTCTGTATTCCAAGTCATATTTAACCATTTGAACATTTGGCAGAAAGTTGGAGCTTTGTAAGTTGAAATACGACATGGCATTTTATGGGTCGTATACCATTTTACGGTCCGTATTTCATTTTACGACCGACTGGGCCAAAATGCAAATCTATAACTTTTCACATTTTCAAAACCTATGATTATTCATTGTGGCGCATAACCTATCTCTTATTGCAATTGCCTTTGAAATCTTACTTAGGGTCATCAAACGTCATTCCCTTCTGATTAAAACATTGTATACTCATATCATTCGTTAGTCTATTCATTATACGTTCTCGGGGAAATTTTCGAGTTCTAACATTCTTCCCCCCTTTTGGAATATTCGTCCTCGAATGTTAAGTTATCGGGGATTCTGGAAAAATTTCGCTAGAGTTTCCCCTGTAATATGGCACTACCATCCTGTCATATCAACCCATAATATCATTGCCTCACAGGGCTACATCACAATATCAACATATCTATGGCCACACACGACCAAAAGCATGAAAAGTAAGCATATATACCTTATATCGTTGGCGTTTCATCTTGAATCTCTCCTGGGGGTTGAAATAGATGCGGTACGTGGATTTTATCTTTTCTTCCGCCACCCAAGTCATTTCTTCCCGGTTATTGTTTCGCCACAAGACTTTAACTGAAGCTACCTCTTTATTTGGAAGTTTTCGCACTTGCCTATCTAGAATTGCAATAGGCACTTCTTCATAGGTTAGGTTTTCTGTCACTTGCACATCATCTACCGGGACAATCTTTGTGGGATCTCCAATACACTTGCGGAGCATCGAAATGTGGAAGACTGGATGGACTGATTCAAGCTCCGAAAGCAAGTCCAATTCATAGGCGACATGACCCACCTTACGAATAATTTTATAGGGTCCAATATATCTAGGACTTAACTTCCCTCTCTTGTCAAATCTCATCACCCCTTTCATTGGCGACACTTTCAAAAATACCCAATCATCAGCCTGGAATTCCAAGTCTCATCGGCGATTGTCCGCATAAAACTTTTGGCGACTTTGGGCTGTCAACAATCGTACCTTTAACCTAAGCTTTGACCATGAAAATCAGATAAAGAATGTGGGAATTGGAATTTCCCTCTTCAGTTGTAAGATGGGGGTTTACGCCCATGAATAGTGACCGTATTTCAGTATACAGGCCGTATTTGAAGTCATAAACTATTACCAAATATTTCTTAGCATTTTGGAATTTGGCACTTGGATGTTACATTGTTAAATACGGACCGTATTCGAAAATACGGCACGTATTTCAAACCGTATTTGGAATTTGGGAAAACTTCCTTGATTAAAGTTCTAGATCTTTGAAATACCTTTTCAACGGTATGTTATGAGGGTCAAACGGACATCTGTGTAAAGATTTATGGCCATTTTACTGAAGAGACGCAGTGCAGTCCATACGGAATACTGACCGTATTTCAAAATGCGGCCCGTCTTTCAAAATACGGCTAGTATTTAACTGGGCGTAAAATTCAATTTCCCAGAACAGTATATATTCATCCATATCATTTCAAATCATTATTTTTCATTCCTTCAAGCCCTAGAACGACCTCCTACCTTCTTCCATCATCAAGAACACCAAGGTAAGCCTACGCTAATTATTCCAAGTCAATTCTAATACATATCCTTGTAATATAAACAAGAAATCATCATTCCTAAATGTCACGACCCGACAAGGGGCCATGACAGGTACCCGAGCACCGCTCATTCTGCTACTTATCATACTCGTTAAGCGTTCATTCATCAAATTCATCCTCAAGTCATAGAAAAATCAATTTTCATTTGGAAACATAATTAACTTTATATACATAAGCCCTTCGGCTATCAAAATAATACACACATACATATATACATATATACGCTTATCAAAATCGTGAGACCATACTACCCACACATAGGTATCTACGAGCCTCTATTAGAATACTAGACATATGGACAGGACTGGGCCCCGTCGTGCCCGAAACATACATGTACATAAAATAGTAACTCAATGGCACCTCCGGAATAATGGAGTGCTTTCAACATTCTGCTTATCGACTACTACAAATCTGGGTCTCCTCCCTGCTTATCTGTGGACATGAACACAGCATCCAAAGAAAACGGACGTCAGTACGAATATTGTACTGAGTATGTAAGGCATGAATGAATTGAACATAATAGAGAATCATAAGACATAAGATGGAGACGTAACCTGCGTAACTTTTAAGGGAGGATACCTTTCATGCCTATACCAAATATTATCACGGTACATGTATCATCATAGCTCATACATCGTCGTATCATACATATATATATATATATATCAAACACCCCATCTGCTCACACACATTAAACGTTATCCGCATTCGGCCACGTAGTGGCTTGACAATATCACATAACTATTTTTCGGGCTTTTCCTACATATATCATATTCATGTCTATGTCATGTACATATCCATATCATATACATATTCATGTCATATACATATTTATATCATATACATACCTGGCCAACCAAGGCTTTAAGGTTACACATACCTGGCCAACCAAAGCTTCAGGGTTACACATACCTGGCCAACAAAGGCTTTAGGGTTACACATACCTGGCCAACCAAGGCTTCAGGGTTATACATACCAGTACCAACCATGGCTTCTGGATTATACATACCTGGCTGTCACGACCCGACTCGGGGCCGCAACGAGCACCCGGTGCTAGCTCACCCGGGCACCCTCTTAGCTTACTCTTATGCTTACATCTAGGTGAGCCACATAATTATACATGAATTTTCATTCATTCGTCAACTAGTCCCATTTGGACAACAGCACATTTATATCATCATAGACATCTATGCCACATCAATGTACATGGGCCAACGTGGCCGACAAAATGATATACAAAACATAGGCCGACAAGGCCAAACACATCTACCCACACACACACATGTCTACGAGCCTCTAAGAGTATAACATATCACATTAGCAGGACAGGACCCCGCTATGCCCATAATTATATACACAAAAGAATGACTACCCAAAAGATATGGCTCCGAAGGAAATGGAACTCTGTATGTAATCTCCGAATAGGCAGCTATGGATCAAGTCTGTCTCCCGGTGCACCTGCGGGCATGACGCAGCGTCCACAAACAAAAGGACGTCAGTACGAAGAATGTAATGAGTATGTAAAGCATGAGCAACATCAATAAATAAGCATCGTGAACAACATATGAAATAACATAGGAGGGGGGGGGGGCAATAATATCATCGTCATAGCGCTTACCTGCCGTTCGTAAGACTTTCCATTTTTCATATGTATTTGTACACCTACGTCATCAACCGTATTCCATAATAGTACTCGTACCATACTTGTGCTCATATTCATATACATATCCTTATTTGTATTCTTATACATAGTCTTATCACATTCATATTCATATTATGTACATAGTCATTTCATATACATGTCATTTACATAGCATACCCGCCCTCATAGGATCGGTGTTTCATACATACTTGGCCAACAAAGGCTCAAGGTTACTCATACCTGGCCCTACCAAGGCTTTAGGGTTATCCGTACCATCTGCAGAGGTGTGCGCGCGTTTCGTAATCGTATACATACTTTATACATATATCCTACCCGGCGTTATAATCTCGGGGTGTCATTATAGCCCTTCATAAGCACATGTAAGTATAATAGCCTGTAGGCACCTTTAGCATCATTATTATTATCATCGTCATCACTATCATCATCATTATCGCTACATCTATATCTTATGCTTACTCGTCATATGGGGTGCGTAGTACAATCGTAGCACATATCGAGGATCGTGAGCTTATGAGCTCGGAGTGTCAATCGTTTGAATACAACATACTCATAGAGAGGATTTAAGAGTTTGGCCAAGGAACCATGCCTTATGATAGAAGGGTTAGCCTTACATACCTTCTCGTCGGACTATTCTACATTTGCACGCTTCCTCCCAATGCTAGCGTCTATTCCTTCATTAATATCATAACAATGGCCATTAGTCATTCACATTATCCACATTATCTAGATTCCTTAATTTGCCTCTAATTCACCCATATTCATGGTCATAACATCCAACTTCGTCCATTCGTCTAAAGTGTCTAGTTCATGATCTTAATACCATTTATAATACATTCATATCACAACACAACAATATTCATGATTCAATTCAAACTATTCCTCAAAATGTCACTATTCATCATTCATGACCTACATGACCATATTTTCTATAATCCATGTATTTCAACTCTTCAATACCTTAAACATCATGTAAAAATCGTGAATCTTACCTTAGAAGTTGTAGGAACAAGCTTTGGTTAATAATACTCCACTTTGAGCAAAACCCTAGTTTTTCTCCATTTGGATTTCTTGACTTGGATGATCTTTGATGATGTTCTTACTCTTGATTCACCTTGTTTTATGTTGTTGATCCTTACATTTCCTTGAAAACTTGTATAAAGAATGTAGAGAGAGGTTTTAGAGAGAAGTGGTGTAATGTTGTAATGAAATAAAATAAGTGTTGGTTCCCTTATTTAATGAATTGCAAAAATCTGTGCTGGGTGAACAATGGTCATCCATGGAGGTTTACGGTCCATATTCCACTTTACGGACCGTCCCTCGTGGTCGTCTTTAACCATTTCCAGAACCAAAAACTTTTGCTGCATGCATGGTGATTTACGACCATGGTTTACGGGTCGTAAATCACTTTACGGTCCGTCCTCCTGGTCGTATTTTACCATTTCTCAACTGGGCAGAAAGTCGAAGTCTTGCATGGTAATTTACGACTGCCAGTTTACGCACCGTATACCAATTTACGGTCCGTATTTTGCACTTTATAACCACTGGGCAGATTTCAAATCTGCAACTTTTCATATCTCTTAGATTTCTCATTTGAATCACCCACGTCCATGCACATGCATTGCTCACCTTATATCTTATCTTAACTTAGCCAACTTTCTTATCTCACATCGGATACCTTCGAAATCTCGCCTAAGGTCATCAAACGTCGTTTCTTGCTCATGGATCTCATGCCCTCATACTTATCACTAGTTCGTTCACATACGTACCAACGGATTTTTTTTTCCGAGGTGTAACATTCTCCGCCCCTTAAGAACATTCGTCCCCGAATGTTAAAGTGCTCGGGAGTTCTACAAATATTTCGCCAGAGTTTCCCTTATAATATGGCGCTACCATCCTGCCACAACAACCCATAATATCGATGCCACACAGGGCCACAACATAACAACATAAAAATTTTGGCCACGCATGACCCAAAAGCATAAAAAGAAATATACATACCTTATGATCTTGACGTCTCATCTTGGGCTTCTTCCAAGGGTTGAAATAAATGTGGGTATTTAGATCGCATACTTTCTTCTGCTTCCCATGTCATCTCCTCTCGTTTACTGTTTCTCCGTAGAACCTTAACCGAGGCCACCTCTTTGTTTCTAAGCCTCCGTACTTGCCTGTCTAATATGGCACATAAGTCAATTTCTCTGTCACTTGCACATCATTTACTGGGACGATCCTAGTGGGATCTCCAACACATTTTCGAAGCATCGAGACATGAAATACTGGATGGACTGACTCCAATTGCGGAGGTAGATCTAACTCATATGCCACTTTGCCTATTTTGCGCAGAATCTCATATGGTCCAATATACCGGGGACTAAGCTTCCCCTTTTTGCCAAATCTCATAACGCCTTTCATTGGCGACACTTTCAAGAATACCCAATCCTTCACTTTGAACTCCAAGTCTCTTCGACGATTATCCGCATAGGATTTCTGACGACTTTGGGCTGCTAACAACCGATCTTGTATAAGCTTGACCTTCTCTATAGCTTGCTGGACCAAGTCTGGCCCTATCAATTTAGTTTCTCCAGTTTCAAACCACCCAATTGGGGATCTACACTTTCGCCCATATAAAGCTTCATATGGCGCCATTTGAATGCTGGAATGACAACTATTATTGTAAGCAAATTCAATGAGTGGCAAATGATCATCCCAATTCCCTCCAAAATCTATCATACATGCTCGTAACATATCCTCAAGAGTCTGAATAGTGCGTTCAGCTTGTCCATCGGTCTGGGGATGAAATGTCGTGCTAAGGCTAACTCAGGTCCCTAAACCCTCTTGGAAAGACCTCCAAAACTTACCTGTAAACTGAGTCCCTCTGTCGGAGATAATAGATACCGGGACGCCATGGAGTTTTACTATCTCTTTAAGATAAAGCTTCGCATAATCTTCTGCCTCATAGGTCGTCCTGACCGGTAAGAAATGAGCTGACTTGGTGAGTCTATCCACAATCACCCATATGGAATCATACTTACGTCGAGAACGAGGTAAGCCTGAAGTGAAGTCCATGTTAATCACTTCCCACTTCCAAGTTGGGATTTCCATAGCTTGCAACAATCCACCCGGCTTTTGGTGTTCAATCTTCACTTGTTGGCAATTAGGACACTGAGCTACGAATTCCGCTATATCTTTCTTCATCCCATTCCACCAATATATAGACTTAAGATCATGATACATCTTCGTCGCTCCGGGGTGAACAGAATAACGAGAATTATAAGCCTCTCTCAAAATCTGGTGGCATAAACTTGCCATATCGGGAACACATAATCTTCCTCTACATCGGAGAGCTCCGTCTCCTGAAATGTCAAATGATGACTCATTTTTCTGAGGGAGTGTATTTCTGTACTGCATTAGCATGGGATCCTCATATTGTCGCTCTTTCACTTCTGCCACTAGCAACGAGACTGCGGTATTCTGGATAGTAGCTCCGCTGCTACCTGAGTCCACTACTCGGACTCCTAGGCTAACTAACTGTTGAAGCTCACGGGCCATCTCTTTCTTTTCTGGTCGTACATCACTTAGACTTCCCATCGACCTATGGCTAAGAGCATCAGCCACCACATTTGCCTTTCCGGGGTGGTACAGGATCTCAACATCATAGTCTTTTAGCAACTCTAGCCATCGTCGTTGCCGCAAATTCAACTCTTTCTGCTTGAAGATGTATTGAAGACTCTTATGATCTGTGTAAATATCCACATGGACACCATATAAGTAATTTCTCCATATCTTTAATGCATGGACCACCGCGGCCAATTCTAAGTCATGGGTAGGTTAATTTTGCTCATGTTTCCGCAATTGCCTTGAAGCATACGCAATCACCTTGCCATATTGCATCAACACACAGCCTAGCCCAACACCTGAAGCGTCGCAATACACAATGTATCCTTCCAATCCCTCTGGAAGTGTCAGAACTGGGGCAGAAGTCAATCGACCATTTAACTCTTGGAAACTACGTTCGCAAGCATCTGTCCATTGAAACTTGGTTGATTTCTGTGTCAACTTTGTGAGTGGTGCAGAAATAGAGGAATAACCTTCAACGAATCTCCTGTAATAATAAGCCCAGAAAGCTACGAACCTCTATAGGAGTTGTGGGTCTTGGCCAAGTTTTCACGGCCTCAATCTTTTGACTATCCACTCGAATACCATCGGCTGCCACAATATGCCCTAAAAATGCCATTGAGTTCAACTAGAACTCACATTTGGAAAACTTTGCAAACAATTCTCGAGTTCGAATAACTCCAAGGACAATACGCAAATGATCCGCATGTTCTGCTTCGGATCTAGAATACACCAAAATATCATTAATGAATACTATTACAAATAAGTCCAGAAAGGACCGGAACACATTATTCATCAAATCCATAAATACCGTTGGCGCATTAGTTAGGCCAAATGACATCACCCAGAATTCAAAATGACCATATCTCGTTCTGAAGGCTGTCTTAGGGATATCTTTCTCCCTAACCCTCACTTGATGATACCCGAACCTCAAATCAATCTTTGAAAACCATTTGGCGCCTTGCAATTTATCAAACAGGTCATCAATCCTTGGGAGAGGATATTTATTCTTAATCGTTACTTTATTCAATTGCCTATAATCAATGCACATTCTCAGGGAGCCATCTTTCTTTCGGATGAACAATACGGGCGCTCCCCACGGGGATGAACTAGGCCTAATGAAGCCTTTATCAAGCAAGTCCTTTAATTGCTCTTTCAACACTTTCAATTCTGCGGGTGCCATTCTATATGGAGGAATAGATATAGGTGTTGTGCCCGGAAACACATCAAGGGTAAAATCAATCTCCCATTCGGGAGGAAGGCCTGGAAGCTCTTCCGGGAACACATCCGGAAATTCGTTCACTACGGGAACTGACTGAAGGGTCGGCGATTCAGCTTTTACATCTTGAACTCACACGAGATGATAAATACATCCTTTCGTGATCATCTTCCTTGCCTTTAGATAGGAAATAAATCTACCTTTTGGTGATGCCGTATTCCCTTTCCATTCTAAGACTGGTTCTCCCGGAAACTGGAAATGAACCATCTTCATTCGGCAATCAACATTGGCATAACAAGAAGCCAACCAATCCATGCCCATAATAACATCAAAATCCACCATTTCTAGCTCATGCAAATCAATCATGGTACGATGGTCACAAATCGTGACTATACAATCCCTATATACTCGGCTAGCTATTACCGATTCACCCACGGGTGTGGACACCTCAAAAGGTTTGATCGACTCCGGCTCAACTATAAATTGACCCGTAATATAAGGAGTAACATATGATAATGTCACGACCCGATTAGGGGCCATGACGTGTACCCGATACTTGTACCGAGCACCCCTTATCTATCATTTTGCCTTTACCTCTTAGCAAGCCGTATGAACAGTGATATATCTTTTTTTTTTTAACATTAACATTAGCAGCGTCATTATGAACATAGACTAGTAAACTTCGTTATCACTTTATACAACAACATTAAAATGCCAACACACCATATATCTAACTGTACTTGACTGACTGGGCATATCTGTCTACGAGCCTCTAGACATAGTACACTTATACATAGAAAGGGCCGGGTACTGCCGTGCCCGAATATACATACACAAAATAGTACCGCGGAAGTGAGGCTCCGGAACAACTGGAGCGCTGTCAAGGGCGGCTGGTAGAGCTTCTAGGGATCAAATCCACCTGTCTGCTGACCTGCGCGGCATGAAACGCAGCGTCCACAAGAAGGGACGTCAGTACGAATAGTGTACCGAGTATGTAAGGCATGGAAGATAATACAAGCAGTAACATAAAGTATGATTAATAATATCATGGAGTCATAGGACATATAATGAGACAAGAAAGTAACCTGTACATAGGAGGCCCCTTTTTGGGCGGCTATCATGCATGGTTTGTCTTTTCCTTAAAAAAACCGATTCTCTTCCATGAACGTAGAAAATAGAACTTATATTATGTCGTATCTTACCGTATCATTTTCTATCGTGCCCTACCATATCTTATCGTGGTATATCAGGTCGTGTCCTATCGTGTCTTATTATAGCGTATTGTATCATGTAATATCATATCTTATTACAGCATGTCGTATCGTGTTATATCATGTCCATGTCATAGCATAGCGTGTCCTAATGTATCACGTCATAGCATAGATTGTCGTATCATAGCATAGCTTATCATATCATAGCATATCTTGTCATATCATAGCATAGCTTGTCATATCATAGCATGGCTTGTCATATCATAGCATATCATGTCATAGCATAGCTTGCCATAGCATATCTTATCATAGCATAGCGTATCATGTCGTAGCATAGCATGTCATAGCATATCGTATCATAGAATGTCTGGTCATGACATGGTAGGTCATATCATAGCGCCGAGCAATGTCGGCTCACCCACATAGCGCCGATATACACCGGCTCACCCATATATCCCGCGTCCGGGCACCCCGCGTCCGGGATGATAAGCCAGCTGATCAGGTGGCAATGAAACATGTTTCCCTTCCCATTCCCCCATATATCCCTTCCCCCCATCCCAGGGTCATATACATATCTTATATACATATACATGTCGTTATATTCATATACATAGCTTGTATACATATACATGTTTTTTATACATGTTCATATCTTATATACATATACCTGTTTTATATACATATTCATATAAGCATGCAAGGGAGCCCAAAGAAAAATCATGTAGTCATCGGAGTGACGTAAGGTCGGTGACCTCTGATTTCACTATGGAATACTCGTGATCGCTTCGTCTCGCCTTGAAGGGACGAGTATTTTAAGGTGAGACTATCAACGGAGAATAATATTAAAGTAAACGTAGAATGAAATCGGGGCATCATAGATGTCAGTTCATAGGCTTTGAAACCCTTAGAAAATAATGTCATAGCTAAGGAATATAAATAAGATTCAAAAATTAGTTTATCACTTTCATATTCACATAGAATACTTAGCTTAGGAATATTAGTCATAGAATCGTTCCGGTAGTACTTATCATAGGCATATCCCCTCGTCTAGCATCATTGTTATCATTATCATCATGGAAGTCTCCTCGTTAGAGTAGTTATAGTACTTATCATTTGGTAACGAAATCGGGATCAAAGGATTCCCTTGGATTCAACTTCTAGTAAGTCCCACAAGACTATAAGGAAAATTCGAGAGTAACGGGCCCACCTCGGGCCGGATGAGGTAGCGTATACTATTTGCATATGTTACATGTCATGGCGTTACTTGTAAGGGTATTAGGGTAATTGGGTCCCATTTATACAAGTTCTAGGGGTTTAGGAGGTCCTTTCAACATTTGCACACTTTCTAGTTCAATTCTACTGAAGGAAAAAGAGGAAACTTTAGGTGCGGATTCCGGGGGATAGGGTTGCCCCCGAGGCTCGTACCCAACTTATTACAGCTAAGACATGCCATAGAAGGAAGGGTGAAACCTTACATACCTCTTTCCGCTTCTTTTGCTATTCCGAATTCAAGCTGCAAATCTGCCAAAATCTGCGATTTGGTCACATTTACCCAAACTTTCATTAGGGTACTTAGAGTTAGAATCTTAAGGAAACACTTGGCTACCGAAATTTCGGCAGCATTTCCTCTGTAAATACACCATCCTCAACATTTACCTAGCAAGTTTTCAATCAACAACAACCCGGGAATTCAAACCCGGCCAAACTATTAACATAACTCAACCACACTAACAATTTCCATATTCAATCCAAGATACATTATAACAACTTAATCAATTTACTACTTCTTTCAAAACCTTCCAACTCCAATGAAAACAATAACAACCTTATAATATATATTCTAACAACACCATACTAATATCATTATCTTCCATACATGTAAGAACATAATATTCAATTTACATAATCTTCCAAGACAAGCCTCCAACTACTAATATTTCACTAAGCTCATTAGGCTTTTGTTTGCAATATAAAATCCACAACACAACAACCAACATACTAAATAAAACTTGCTCACCATGCATTCATGATTCACCAAATATACACGGCTATACATGTGATATACAACTCACCGCCACACAACTATATTCTTGCTATTCATGAATTTCACTTACTTTTGCACACTACAACATGCAAAAATATCCATAACATGTAAAGAATAAGTTCTTACCTTCTTCCTTGATCTTTCACTTAGCTAAGTCTTGCAACTTGCTAGAATATGAATTTTTCTTGCTCCAAAGACCACTCCACCTTGCTAGGAATCCTTTAATTGGTAGAAAATAATTTTTGAAGAAATTTTTGTCAATTTTCTTGTCAATTTTTGCACTTGGCCGAAATGGCCTTGGAGATTTCTCCTTCTTTCCTTTTTCTCAAGTGTTCTTGAAGTTTCTAAATGAGATATGACTCATTAATTGATCCTTTATTATTAATTATCACATGGATAATTAATAAAATCATGGGCTTGGGCCATGTTGGCCGGCCATCCCTCACAAATTTGGGCCTTATTATTTTTTTTTTGATTTTTTTGGGCCAACCCGGTTGGTCCCGAGTTGGGCTAGCCCACTGACCTTTCGACCTTAAAACGTCCATATCTCCTTGTACCTACGTCACCTGGGGACCCACGACCTATGGTTGGAAAGCTAATTCAATTATCTACAACATCTATTTCTTGGTATTTTTCCAAATTCCAAACTTATAATACTGTTTTTCCCCTAGAAATTAGATCACCCGAAAACGTTTTCTTAAAAATATTCATTTGGAGGACTTCCACTTTGATTTGGCCCAAGGGTCCTTCTTGAGTTATGTTTAACTTCACATATGTGATTCATGTGACTTTTCAGATGTCCCAAAAAAATCTCAATGTGTGGGCCCCACCTCAGCAAATAATCGGACGTTCAAAAATACAGGATATAACAGATAACGTGGAGCCCGGATCAATCAAAGCATATACATCATGAGAGAATACCGATAATATACCTTTGACCACGTCAGGAGAAGACTCTAGGTCTTGGCGTCCAGCCAAGGCATAAATACGGTGCTGTGGGCCGCTAGTACTGGGAGCTCTGCCTCTACCTCTACCATGGCCGACTGGCGCATGTGAACCTAGCCCCGTAGGGCGTACAGATGCCAAAGATCCGGCTACCGACCCTGATGGTTGGGTCCTACCTCTACCATGTACTGAGGGGCAATCACGCATAATATGGCCTGGTCGACCACATCAATAGCAAACATCTCAACCCAATCGGCATTGACCCCAATGCGACTTCCCACACTGGGAACATCGTGGTTTAGGTGGCCTTGACTGGCCTGAATCACCTCTAAATTGGGACCCCGAATAGCTCTGACTCGGCCCAGGATGAGTAGATCTATCAAGGCTCTGGCCTGAAAATCGTGCAGGTGCACTGGTCGTAGAATAGCCCAAATGTCTAGGGAACTGTTGCCTGTGTCCGCCTCTGGACTCACTTATTGGGCCTAAAGATCTGGCCCTCTTGTTATGTCCCCGATCTTGCTCACGTTCACCTCTTCGCTGCTGTAGGCTTTCTTCTAAGTTCTGAGCATGTGCCTGAATGCGTACAATGTCCATACCGTCCTGAAGGGACGCAGTCAAACATTTATCCATCAGATGGGGCCCTAGGCCCTTTACAAATCGGTGTACCCTGTCACCCATATCTGCTACCATGGCCGAAGCATACCTGGCCAAGGAGTTAAAATGGAGGCTATACTCTAGGCACTCATGCTTCCATTCCTCAAGTTCAAGAATTTATCGGCCCTTGCTCGCCGAACTTCTGGAGGCATATAATGACGGAGAAAAGCATCACCAAACTCTTGCCATACCGGGGGAGGTGCATTAGCTCCTCGTGAAGCCATCCATACTGTATACCACTGGATCGAGACATCTCTCAATCTATATGACGCTAGCTCTACCAACTCGGTGTCTGAAGCATGTATCAATCGGAGCGTCCTTAGCATACCATCGATGAAATCCTGAGGATCCTCCTCCGGCTTTGACCCAAAGAATTCCGGACGGTTCAAAGTAATGAAATCACGGGCTCTTGCACTAACAGCCCTATCACCATACCCTGAACTGTGCTTCTAAGCCTGGGCCGCAACCAATTGAGTCAATAAAGTAATGGCCTCTTTTACATGTTGGCCCGAAGCATTTGGTGGAGGTGCTGGAGGTGTTGGAGCTGGGGTTGAGGCTCCCTCACGCTCCTCAAAGACGGGCACTGTCTGGGAGGACTGAGATTGAGCCGCACCCTGGGACTCACTTTCCTCTACTACCGGTGGCGGTGCTTTCTTAGCCCGCTTCTCTGCCACCGTCATGCCCTTTTGGGATGCCGTAGTCTTTCCCTTTTTAGGCATCTCTGAAATACACAACACACGATTTAGGAGCAAGAAAATCCTACATCATAGCTCTATCGCACGATTCTTATGAAGAAGGAAGGTCATTTATTCTTAAAATGTCCGCAGCTTCTTGTTTATAAGTGTGGTGCGCAACACACCCATAACCAAGACTCTACTAGACACGGCTCGTAGACACACCCTAGGACTGAACTGTTCTGATACCACTTTTGTCACGACCCGACTCGGGGCCGCAACAAGCACCTGGTGCTAGCCCACCCGGGCACCCTCTTAGCTTACTCTTATGCTTACATCTAGGTGAGCCACATAATTATACATGCATTTCCATTCATTCGTCAACTAGTCCCATTTGGACAACAACACATTTATATCATCATAGGCATCTATGCCACATCAATGTACATGGGCCAACGTAGCCGACAAAATGATAAACAAAACATAGGCCGACAAGGCCAAACACATCTACCCACACACACACATGTCTACGAGTCTCTCAGAGTATAACATATCACATTAGCGGGACAGGACCCCGCTATGCCCATAATTATATACACAAAAGAATGAGTACCCAAAAGATATGGCTCCGAAGGAAATAGAGCTCTCTATGTAATCTCTGAATAGGCAGCTATGGATCAAGTCTGTCTCCCTGTGCACCTGCGGGCATGACGCAGCGTCCACAAACAAAAGGACGTCAGTACGAAGAATGTACTGAGTATGTAAAGCATGAGCAACATCAATAAATAAGCATCATGAACAACATATGAAATAACATAGGAGGGGGGGGGGGGGGGGGGGACAGTAATATCATCGTCATAGCGCTTACCTGCCTTTCGTAAGACTTTCCATTTTTCATATGTATTTGTACACCTACGTCATCATCCGTATTCCATAATAGTACTCGTACCATACTTGTGCTCATATTCGTATACATATCCTTATTTGTATTCTTATACATAGTCTTATCACATTCATATTCATATTATATACATAGTCATTTCATATACATGGCATTTACATAGCATACCCGCCCTCATAGGATCGGTGTTTCATACATACTTGGCCAACCAAGGCTCAAGGTTACTCATACCTGGCCCTACCAAGGCTTCAGGGTTATCCGTACCATCTGCAGAGGTGTGCGCGCATTTCGTAATCGTATACATACTTTATACATATTAATATACATATATCCTACCCGACATTATAAGCTCGGGGTGTCATTATAGCCCTTCATAAGCACATGTAAGTATAATAGCCCGTAGGCACCTTTAGCATCGTTATTATTATCATCGTCATCACTATCATCATTATTATCGCTACATCTATATCTTATGCTTACTCGTCATATGGGGTGCGTAGTACAATCGTAGCACATATCGAGGATCGTGAGCTTATGAGCTCGGAGTGTCAATCGTTTGAATACAACATACTCATATAGAGGATTTACGAGTTTGGCCAAGGAACCATGCCTTATGAAAGAAGGGTTAGCCTTACATACCTTCTCGTCGGACTATTCTACATTTGCACGCTTCCTCCCAATGCTAGCATCTATACCTTCATTAATATCATAACAATGGCCATTAGTCATTCACATTATCCACATTATCTAGATTCCTTAATTTGCCTCTAATTCACCCATATTCATAGTCATAACATCCAACTTCGTTCATTCGTCTAAAGTGTCTAGTTCATGATCTTAATACCATTTATAATACATTCATATCACAACACAACAACATTCATGATTCAATTCAAACTATTCCTCAAAATGTAACTATTCATCATTCATGACCTACATGACCATATTTTCTACAATCCATGTATTTCAACTCTTCAATACCTTAAACATCATGTAAAAATCATGAATCTTACCTTAGAAGTTGAAGGAACAAGCTTTGGTTAATAATACTCCACTTTGAGCAAAACCCTAGTTTTTCTCCATTTGGATTTCTTGACTTGGATGATCTTTGATGATGTTCTTACTCTTGATTCACCTTGTTTTATGTTGTTGATCCTTAAATATCCTTGAAAACTTGTATAAAGAATGTAGAGAGAGGTTTTAGAGAAAAGTGGTATAATATTGTAATGAAATAAAATTAGTGTTGGTTCCCTTATTTAATGAATTGCAAAAATCTGTGCTGGGTGAACAATGGTCATCCATGGAGGTTTACAGTCCGTATTCCACTTTACGGACCGTCCCTCGTGGTCGTCTTTAACCATTTCCAGAACTAGAAGCTTTGGCTGCATGCATGGTGATTTACGACCATGGTTTACGGGCCGTAAATCACTTTACGGTCCGTCCTCCTGGTCGTATTTTACCTTTTCTCAACTGGGCAGAAAGTCGAAGTCTTGCATGGTAATTTACGACTGCCAGTTTACGGACCATATACCAATTTACGGTCCGTATTTTGCACTTTACGACCACTAGGCAGATTTCAAATCTGCAACTTTTCATATCTCTTAGACTTCTCATTTGAATCACCCACGTCCATGCACATGCATTGCTCACCTTATATCTCATCTTAACTTAGCCAACTTTCTCATCTGACATCGGATACCTTCGAAATCTCGCCTAAGGTCATCAAACGTCGTTTCTTGCTCATGGACCTCATGCACTCATACTTATCACTAGTTCGTTCAGTTACGTACCAACGGAATTTTTTTCCCGAGGTGTTACACTGGCCCTACCAAGGCTTCAGGGTTATCCGTACCCAACTGCAGAGGTGTGCGCACGTTACATAAATATATACACATTCATATACATTCTACGCGGCCATATAAGCTCGAGGTTTCATAATAGTCATCCATAGGCACATATATATATATATATATATATATACATAAAAGCCCATAAATATCTTTAGCGTCATCACTATTATCATCGTCATCATTATCATGATCACTATCAACACCGTCATCATTATAATCACATATATCTCATAAACTTATCATAACATTTCATAGAGCATACATTTGGATTTAAAGACAATCTATGAGAATCGCATCGTAGTCGTAGCATGAACTTCGTAATAATATCGCATGCTAGACTTTATAATCTCTAACTAAGGCTCATCATTATCATCATCGTATCTATGGCACATCTCCTACCTTAATCTCATATGGAACCCCTTATGAACGTAGGCTTGTAACTTTTCGGAACATTGGTCATAGGACATGTATTAGAGCTTATAGACAATCTATAACAATATCGGGGTGACATAAGGTTGAGAGCCCACGATTCCATTATGGAGCATTCATAAGCATTATGCCTCACCTTAAAGGAATTAGCATATAAGGTGAGAGTAGTCAATGAACAACATCAATGGATCATAATATGGATCATTAGCCTTGTAGAACCATAATATTATAGGCCTTAGAATCTTTAGACTTAGACTCATCATCATCATTATCGCAATCGTAACATACCTCTTATCTTATCTCATATGGCTATTCATGAACATAGGCTCTTAGTTTTCCGGAAGGTAGGAAAGTTATGGAGAGGTAAGGAAAATACTATCATAGGAATCATATAGGGACCATTAGCTTCATAGAAATATCATATCATGAGTTTTATGACTTCTAGACTTAGATTCATCATCGGTATTGTCATGTTCGTAACATATCTCTTTTCTTTATCTCATATGAAGACCTTTATACTCGTAGATTCATAGTTCCCAATATGTAGGAAGATCATGGAGAGATAGGAGGATTCATACCATAAGATTCGTTCCTTATAAAGAAAGGACTATCCTTACATACCTCTTTCATTTAACAATTTCCATCGCTTGGTTGTTATCCTTCAATGCTCGCGTTTCTACCTTCAAGAGAATTCGCATTCACATTAGGTAATCGATTACATGAACGTGCTTACTAAAGCTAGAGGATATTGGGCAGAATTTCCTTTGTTTATACAACCTTTCCCATATTGTATATCAACTACCAAACATTCATAATAACATTCACAATATCATAACCATCAATCGTCATTCATCTACATTACCCACATTTCGCAATTCCACTTCAATTCATCCATAATCATGGTCATAGTATACTAGTATGTTTTATCACATATAATGCTTATCCCATGTCCTTAATATCATTTATAGAATAACCATATTACAACATATCAATAATCATGACTCAATTCAAGTTATCACTCAAAATGACACTATTCACTCTTTCATGACCCATTTTCCATATCCTTTTACAATCCAAGTGTTTCAACTTTCAAATACCTTAAACATCATGTAAATACCATATAACTTACCTTAGATGGTGTAGGAATGAACCTTGGGTGGAAACTGCTCACTTGAGCAAAACCCTAGTTTCACCTTCCCTTGGATTCCTTGTCTTGGATTAACTTTAATGAGTTTCTTACACTTGATTCACTTGGTTTGATGTAATTGATCACAAATACCACTTGAATTCTTGTTGGAGAAGTGTAGAGAGATGTTTTAGAGAGAATGGGTGTGAAGGGAAATGAAATGAAATGAAGTTGGTCCCTTATTAAATACACATAATTCTGTCCCAACCCATTTATATGGACACGCATACGGTCCGTACAATTTATATGGTCCGTATGTGTGACAGTATGATGGTTCCAGCGGAGACTCTTCTATAAAAGTTATATGGCCAGATCTACGGTCCGTATCTTTTGTACGGTCCGTATAATGGACCGTACAATCCCAGTATTCCGAAAATCATTTTCATCAACTCGTTTGATCTCCAATCTTTATGGAACCTTCTTAACACTTGTTTATCACTTCATTAACAATCTAAGGGATGTTATAACTCTTCTCCAAAGCATCATTAAATCATCATAAATCGTTACTCGTAAATCCTTTCCGAGACATCTCGTATGTCTTGCCTCCTCTTAGCAACTTTCTCCTCTTACTTCGAATGTCTTTGAAATCTCATTTAGAATCGTCAAATGTTATTTCTAAATTATAAAAACATTGCATACCTCACGCCCTTCATCAGGCTATTCACTGACTTGAACAAAACATTTTTCGAGGTGTAACATTCTTCCCCCCTTAAGCTATCCGGGATTCTACGAATATTTCGTCACATATTTTCCTTCAACTGACCCGGAGTATCATGACTGTTACACCCCGGAAAAATTTTCGTCTTACCGAAACTGCAGAAGACTTAGTATGGGCTCAGGGGAGGATAAAGATATACAAGAATTAGGGATGAAGATTCTGTTATATATATATAAGAATAACATATAGACGACAGTGGAGGCCATATGGTGTAAGTTGGTTAATACATTACTTGACAAAAAACCCTCGTAACCGTAAGTTAAGGTGGGGCCCAGATGTTGGGATTTTATAAAGGCCATATGACAAGTTATATGAATAGTACATAGGAAGTTTAGAAAGTCTTAAGAGGGACACTTAAGCCAAATATGAGCATAAGCACTCCAAAAGGATGATTTAAGGATATGTTTTCGGGTGATCTAGCTTTACGAGGCCAACACACCATTATACGTTGAGAATTTGGGAAAACACAAAATATAAAAGTTGAAGATATTTGAAATACCTTTCCAACCACAGGTCGTGGGCCTTCATGCGACATAGGGATAACAAGTTATGCACGTTTTAAGGAGGAAAGGTCAAACTAGCAGTGGGCTCGCCCCAACCCGACTCCAAGTCGGGTCAGGCCCACTTCCTTGGCTAATTAAGGAAAATTTTCACCCATTACCTTCCTCATTGCATGCAAAAAGATCTAGAATATTTTAGAGAGAGAGAGAGAGTGAGGAGAGTTAGAGAGATAAAACAAGTGTTCGAAAAAGTTCGAGGCCCCGAATCCCGAGGCTCGTGAAGGATAAAGTGTAATACGAGTTGTCATCGTCGTTTCAACCTAAATATTAAGCTTCGGGGATGATATTTTCGTGGTTGAGCTGCTGCTAAGGTATGTATTATTTTCTCATCTTTGTTATTGAGATGATTACGTGGAGATATAACGGATTAAAGTGTTAGAAATATAGTTCTAATTATCGTATACCGAATATTAAGGCGTTGTGGTTAAGGGGCTGTTTTGGATGGAATTGTAAGATGAGTTTAGTCATATTATTGTTGTAAATTGTTAGATTTGTTGTTGTTGTTGGTTATTAACTTAATTTGGAATTGTTGGGTCGGTAGGATTATAGGGGAGATGCTGTCCAAATCCCGTTAGGCGACAGAATAAATGATTAGTTAGAATAATCTTGTTGGCCTAGTCTTAATCCCTATGTTGTTGATGGTATTTTAGTTGACTAAGCTCGGGAAGGGACTCGAGGATTAGCTTGAGGCATAAATAAGGTATGTAAGGCTAACCCTTCTTTCATATTTTGGCATGATCCCTTTTATATGACTCCTAAAGAACATAAAACATGAGTACTCTATTCTTAGTTGGATTTGGAGTCGATATCCAATGTCTTGTTTCGTTCATGCTATACTCTTGTTGATAATTCGAAGGAAGCTTCTGCGATACATTATACTTACATGTTCACTACAAAGCAAATGGTAAATGAAGGAAACTCTAAAACTTGTTCTCAAAATCTCTCCAAAGGGATTTGTTATAGAAACCACTCTGAAAGGGGTGCAACGTTTTGTAACTTCATTACATATTCATATTGTATATCATATGTATTGTTATTGTTCCACCTGATCAGCTGGATTACGATATTCTTAAGTCGGAAGCGGCTGCCCGAAGGGGCCACCCTAGCTAAGCCGGAAGCGGCTGCTCGAAGGGGCCATCATGACTACGCCGGAAGCGGCCGTCCGAAGGGACTATTGTGTTATTAGCCAGAAGCGGCTACGAGTACGATATTCTATATTTATATTGTGTATGCTAGAATTTGTGTAAGGGACCATATGACATGTTTCAAAGTGTTGTTCCAGGTTACTCCAAGGTTGCTTTCTAAACTTGCTTACTGTTACGCTTTTCCTTGTTTTATGATTCAGTATTGCCTTACATATTCAGTACATATTCGGTACTGACCCCCTGTCACACCCCGATCTGACTAGGGTGTGATGGGCACCCGACCCTTACTTAGGGCCGAGCGAACCCTCTGACTCTTATCACATACATACTCTTTTCGGACTTTTAAATCGAATAGAATGAAATACATAGTAATACTTTCAGAAATATTCTTTTCATCTTTCTCAAATCAAATAAAATTTGTAGTCATGTGAAATTTTATTTCATAACACAAGATGACACATCGGCTGATGGAGCCGCTTACAGACTGACTTCCAATACCCATGACCCTGTCTGCAAAGTCTCTAACTTCGAACAAGACATCATAGCATAGTACTTTGACCCGGCAACACTCCAGCGCAAATGGAGCTTGCCAACTCCGCTGGAACATCTTCTATAATAGCTCCTACTCATCTGGGTGTACCTGCGCGGCATGAAACGCAGCCCTCGAAGGAAGGGGGGTCAGTACGAGCAATGTACTGAGTATGTAAGGCATGAATAGTAACATAGTAAGGGATATAAATATGAATAATGACAGAATGGAGACATAGAACATATCATGAGGTAAATGAGTAACCTGTACATCTGAGTGCCTCTTAGGCGGATACCATGCATGCTTAGTGCTGCGGAATGTGCAGCCCGATCCATATATACATATACTATATTATATTGCTGCAGAACGTGCAGCCCGATCCATATACATATATTGCTGCGGAACGTGCAGCCCGATCCATATATATATATATTGCTGCGGAACGTTCAACCCGATCCATTTACCCATATATCCCGCGTCCGGGCATCCTGCGTCCGGGACGGTATCATAGCATACCAACTGATCAGGTGGCTACGCGTATATAACGCTCTCACCTTTCCCTTTACCCCATATACATATATCATATCACAGCACGCAGGAGAGCCCAAAGAAAGTCATGTATCTATCAGAGTGACGTAAGGTCGGTAACCTCCGATTATATTATGGAATAATCATCACGACTTTGTCTCACCTTGAAGGAACAATTATTATAAGACGAGACTAGCAACGAATGACGGCGTACATAAACCGACACCTGAAGACTTAGAAATAAGTTTCGGGTCGATCCGATTTAGTATAAGAAAGTTATGAGCGTTTGAAGTACAGAACCTTCTACGAACGTTTCAGAAGCCGTTTTTGGAAAATCAAGGCAATAATCATACCAAGTACCTTTAACCACGAAATCCTTTTTATCATAGTCAATATAGAAACATTCTCATCCTTGGCATCATCAGTGTCATTGTAAAACATATACATCGTTATTGTCATAAGATCTTACAAAATCATAAACTTCTGTTTTGGTAGAATACGGACACTTTGGAAAAACATTTACGAGTTATCGGGAATAGAATCATGCCTTGAAATCATAAACATCTAACCTTTGAAAACAAGGAAAATATGGAAGCAATTATGAAATCATAACATCGGAATCATTCCTTGAAAGAAAAGGGACGAGCCTTAACATACCTGCTGCACGTCCTATTAGCTACACTTAATTGTCCAAGCTCGTTATCGCTAGTCTACATTCAAGAAGATTTACACAATCATTAGACTCATCATCATATACTTGTCTTAATCTTTCAAGTAAATTCACTTATGATCTGCCGAAATTTCGGCAGCATCTCCCCTGTACATACACCATCCCCGAGAATCTAACTCGGCCCAAATCATCAATCAACAATCCGAGAATTCAACTCGGCCAAACTATCAATAACAATATCATCAATCATACCAACAACATCAACAATCAATTCAAAACGCATTCTAACATTAACAACCTTTGTCATACAATTTAATGACATTTCATTTATATTCAATTCAATTCACATAACATTCAAAATGACTCAATCAACATACTACTTCACCCGAAACCTTCCAATTCCAACAAGAACAATAACAACCTATTTCCGTCTTTCAAATTCAATCACAACAACCCAACTTACAATATTCCAAACAAATGTCTCACTTCCAAATTCATGAATTCCACCAACATTTTACATTAACAACTTCATTTATACAAACATAAGAATTCATGCTAGTGTCACATTAGCTTCCACAACGACACCACAACGATTACAACTTCATTTCAAGCCAATAAATCATCATTTCACATCATGGAATCCACAACACAACAATCAAACTACTAAATAAAATCAATTCATCACATCTCACCCACCTAGCTACTATTCGGCCAACACCCACACACATATATATTACACGAATTTCATCCATTTCTTCATACAACAACATGCATAAACCACCCATAACATATGTAAAAGAGGATTGAACACATACCTTTCTCACCCAACTTCTTTACTCGGCTAAGGCTTGTGAACTACACAAATAATAGCTTTGCTTGCTCTAACAACTCCTTCATGTTAATGAGGGCCTTCAAATTAGTTGGAATAATAGAAGAAAATAATTTTTCTTGATCAATTCCATGGACTCAAATTTTTGGCACCATGGCCGAACACTACTATATTTCTCTTCTTTCTTTTTCTTCTTCTCCAACTTCTTGTCTTGTAAGATGATTATGTCTTATTTGCCCCCACTTGTTTATATATATACTTAGCCCTTCCAATACCAAGTGGCCACCTACCCTTCTTCTTGAAGCTTCTTTAAATTAAAATAAAGATGACTAATGTCTTGCCTTATAAGCTTTGGTCTATAGACATAATTTAGCTCCACCAAATAAAAATATGGACACATATTCCCTCACATGTCACACGGCCCTAGTAACTTCATGACCATTTTTTTGAAATTCCCCATTTTGCCCCTAGCCTTCCACAATATTACCATGAACCTTTTTGTGAATTTCCCTTTTTACCCTTAGCCTTTCTCAATATTTCCATACTAATGAATAACTTGTACATTGAAATACTTTGGAACATAGTCTTGCCCTTAACCTACCACGTCCACCTTGAAATATCTGAATGTACGAAATACGGGATATAACATCCTCCCCCCCTTTAGAACATTCGTCCTCGAATGTTCAACTGATCTCATGGGGTGTTATAATACTTCGGGAGGGTCCCTTCTATAGTTGTCCTTTTTTTCATGCCCATTCCTTATCCTTTACCTTATTTTCTTTATCATCGAACTCCTCAGTCCTTGCATGAGTCCTCGTTCCGTGCAATTGATTTCCTAATCCATTGCGCCAACTTATTATCCTTGTCCTTCCCAGGTCATTTTTTGACACAAGTATACTTGTCTTTGATTTCTTTGTATTGGCGCTCGTTTCGTCCATCGTTATTTCTTGTTGGCTCTCCGGTGTGGATCCCCTACAAACATGATTGAGTATCGCTTCACGTCGATGATTCATACAATTCCATAGCGTACATTCTCATGCTCCGTACAATTAATGGTTCATGAACTATTCTCTAGTGTCCGATGAACTCTTTTGTTTATTTCATAGGCACTACGTTCTTTCTTTCTTTCAAAAATTCTCAGACTACCAATTATTGATACTTTCGTTATAATAGTCGTCGTCGTTCGAAACATTCTTTACTTACTCCCGATGTACCGACATATCTTAAACTTTGGCCCCGAACTAATAAGTTTCCTTTTCTAGTACTTGAAAATATTGTGATCCCCTTTTGGCCTAATATAATATGGTCTCCCCCCCTTTAAGGGGATCCTTATATGCCAACAGTCCTTTTTTGAAGTCTTCGTTTATACCTTATTCCTCATCTCTCTTTCCAGCTCTGTGCATAACATATCGAAACTTCTTATTCCATGTTTTTCTTTTACTTTCTGTCTATGTCATCCCTTGTCCACATTTCCACACCTTTCCATCCACTATTCGTCCTTTCACTTGCTTAGCTCACTTGCTCGTAATTCTTCTTAGCTACGCATTTGTGCTGCAGCTGGGTGTCCATATTTTTCGAGCGTCCTACTACTTTTTCCTTCAGCATAGAATCCTTACAGTTTACACTCTCTTTATCCTCGTTCATCGAACCCTTAACTATATTTATGATGTTATGACTGGGCGGTCTCCCCCGCACGTTCCTTGCATTTCATTCCATTTCCTCCAAGATCAAATCTTTAAGACCTCGCCTGAATTCTCATTCCATACCATTAATTTCCAAATCAACAATGTCGACCCATTATCCTTATTCTTTCCTTGGTGCGTACTCGGGTTCCTACCATTACCTCGTTAAAGTATTCTCTTTACTCCTATGGTTAGAGATTTCCAATTGCCCTACGCCTAAATGCTCTCCTCTTCCTTCACGTTCCTTGTCGTGGTCACTATTCCTTTAGCCTCACTTATTGAGATTGGTTCTCGAACCTCATACACTCCTCTTTCTTTTTCAAATATCATTGTATTAGAACCTTCCAATCTTAACCTGTAGTGAAAATGACATCAATTTACCTTGTAACACTCATATAATTTATTCTTGCTGTCACTCGATCTTCGGTACCCTTACTTGATTAATGCCTTTCTTACCGTAGCGCCGGTTGCTGGAACTCTTATGTCCACCGATACCATCATATGTGGGATATCCTACACATTCATATATATATATATATATATATATATATATATATATATATATATATATTTACTATCAACTAGCCCACAAAATACTTCCAAACGCTATTCAAGCCTATCCAAATTTCCAATGCTGTGACGCACTTTCTGTCTCTTCTCCAGTCTAGCCTACCTCGTCTTACGCGACCTCTTAAGGTTTCCAGCCATCCCGTATACTCTAACTTCTCATTTGTCTCTTATGTCTGGATATATAAAATTTCTTGCATACTTCCCAGGGGGTCACCCATCCTAAAATTGTTCCCACCTTAGCACGCTTAACCTCGAAACTTTGATGGAATCTGGTGCCTTAACGCTGATATAATCGCGTCTGCTTCCACACATGACCTTTATTACCTGATCTAGAGCAAATTAAAGCCTTATAGATTCCGAGACATTTTCGTAACACGTCCTTTCCTTTACAATTACTGTTTTACCCTTTTCAATTCCCAATGTCCACCTCCCACCTGTGTGTATGACTACTTCCTGTCCTGGGCTTCCAGATTCTCGATGGTGGTGATCGCACCTTCATCGCCATGCCAAATCCATAACCTTTCTGAAACAACGCATCTCACTTATTGCCTATTTACAGTATTTCCTTTCCACGCTTCATCCTGTTAGGCGTACCCATTCTGGCAGAATCTCCTTTACCATTCTTACTATTCAAAACCTGTACGCAGCAAATATCGACAATACCTCACAGAACATACGGCTATATGACGTATTCCAGCCATCCAGGGCTTCCAGTTTCAGGTAACAGAACAAATGTATCAAAACTTACCTCTTTGACTTGCCATATCGTCACTCACCTTCTTCCGTCGTATGTAAGGCTCATATAAGTAATCTCATTTTCCTATAACTTGGCTCTATCGCACGATCTAACACAGAAAGAAGGTCAACAATCCCTAGATGCCCCGCAACCTCCTGTTTATAAATGAGGCCGGCTTCACACCCATAAACAGGACTCTACTGGACACGACTTTGCATACAACCCCTAGGACAAACCTGCTCTGATACCACTTTGTCACACCCCGATCTGACTATGGTGTGATGGGCACCCGACCCTTACTTAGGGCCGAGCGAACCCTCTGACTCTTTTCATATACATACTCTTTTCGGACTTTTAAATCAAATAGAATGAAATACATAGTAATACTTTCAGAAATATTCTTTTCATCTTTCTCAAATCAAATAAAATCTGTAGTCATGTGAAATTTTATTTCATAACATAAGATGACACATCGGCTGATGGAGCCGCTTACAGACTGACTTCCAATACCCACGACCCTGTCTGCAAAGTCTCTAACTTCATACAAGACATCATAGCATAGTACTTTGACCCGGCAACACTCCAGCGTAAATGGAGTATGCCAACTCAGCTGGAACATCTTCTATAATAGCTCCTACTCATCTGGGTGTACCTGCGCGGCATGAAACGCAGCCCTCCAAGAAAGGGGGGTCAGTACGAGCAATGTACTGAGTATGTAAGGCATGAATAGTAACATAGTAAGGGATATAAATATGAATAATGACAGAATGGAGACATAGAGCATATCATGAGGTAAAAAAGTAACCTGTTCATCTAAGTGCCTCTTAGGCGGATACCATGCTTGCTTAGTGCTGCGGAACGTGCAGCCCGATCCATATATACATATACTATATTATATTGCTGCGGAATGTGCAGCCCGATCCATATACATATATTGCTGCGGAACGTGCAACCCGATCCATATATATATATTGCTGCGGAACGTTCAGCCCAATCCATTTACCCGTATATCCCGCGTCCGGGCGTCCCGCGTCCGGGACGATATCATAGCATACCAACTGAATAGGTGGCTACGCGTATATAACGCTCTCACCTTTCCCTTTACCCCATATACATATATCATATCACAGCATGCAGGAGAGCCCAAAGAAAATCATGTATCTATCGGAGTGACGTAAGGTCGGTAACCTCCGATTATATTATGGAATAATCATCACGACTTTGTCTCACCTTGAAGGAACAATTATTATAAGACGAGACTAGCAACGAATGACGGCGTACATAAACCGACACCTGAAGACTTAGAAACAAGTTTCGGGTCGATCCGATTTAGTATAAAAAAATTATGAGCATTTGAAGTACAGAACCTTCTACGAACGTTTCAGAAGCCGTTTTTGGAAAATCAAGGCAATAATCATACCAAGTACCTTTAACCATGCAATCCTTTTTATCATAGTCAATATAGAAACATTCTCATCCTTGGCATCATCAGTGTCATTGTAAAACATATACCTCGTTATTGTCATAAGATCTTACAAAATCATAAACTTCTGTTTTGGTAGAATACGGACACTTTGGAAAAACATTTACGAGTTATCGGGAATAGAATTATGCCTTGAAATCATAAACATCTAACCTTTGAAAACAAGGAAAATATGGAAGCAATTATGAAATCATAACATCGGAATCATTCCTTGAAAGAAAAGGGACGAGCCTTAACATACCTGCTGCACGTCCTATTAGCTACACTTAATTGTCCAAGCTCGTTATCGCTAGTCTACATTCAAGAAGATTTACACAATCATTAGACTCATCATCATATACTTGTCTTAATCTTTCAAGTAAATTCACTTATGATCTGCCGAAATTTCGGCAGCATCTCCCCTGTACATACACCATCCCCGAGAATCTAACTCGGCCCAAATCAGCAATCAACAATCCGAGAATTCAACTCGGCCAAACTATCAATAACAATATCATCAAACATACCAACAACATCAACAATCAATTCAAGACGCATTCTAACATTAACAACCTTTGTCATACAATTTAACGACATTTCATTTATATTCAATTGAATTCACATAACATTCAAAACGACTCAATCAACATACTACTTCACCCGAAACCTTCCAATTCCAACAAGAACAATAACAACCTATTTCCTTCTTTCAAATTCAATCACAACAACCCAACTTACAATATTCCAAACAAATGTCTCACTTCCAAATTCATGAATTCCACCAACATTTTACATTTACAACTTCATTTATACAAACATAAGAATTCATGGTAGTGTCACATTAGCTTCCACAACGACACCACAATGATTACAACTTCATTTCAAGCCATTAAATCCTCATTTCACATCATGGAATCCACAACACAACAATCAAACTACTAAATAAAATCAATTCATCACATCTCACCCACCTAGCTACTATTCGGCCAACACCCACACACATATATATTACACGAATTTCATCCATTTCTTCATACAACAACATGCATAAACCACCCATAACATATGTAAAAGAGGATTGAATACATACCTTTCTCACCCAACATCTTTACTCGGCTAAGGCTTGTGAACTACACAAATAAAAGCTTTGCTTGCTCCAACAACTCCTTCATGTTAATGAGGGCCTTCAAATTAGTTGGAATAATAGAAGAAAATAATTTTTCTTGATCAATTCCATGGACTCAAATTTTTGGCACCATGGCCGAACACTACTATATTTCTCTTCTTTCTTTTTCTTCTTCTCCAACGTCTTGTCTTGAAAGATGATTATGTCTTATTTTCCCCCACTTGTTTATATATATACTTAGCCCTTCCAATACCAAGTGTCCACCTACCCTTCTTCTTGAAGCTTCTTTAAATTAAAATAAAGATGACTAATGTCTTGCCTTATAAGCTTTGGTCTATACACATAATTTAGCTCCACCAAATAAAAATATGGACACATATTCCCTCATATGTCACACGGCCCTAGTAACTTCATGACCATTTTTTTGAAATTCCCCATTTTGCCCCTAGCCTTCCACAATATTACCATGAACCATTTTGTGAATTTCCCTTTTTACCCTTAGCCTTTCTCAATATTTCCATACTAATGAATAACTTGTACATTGAAATACTTTGGAACATAGTCTTGCCCTTAACCTTCCACGCCCACCTTGAAATATCCGAATGTACGAAATACGGGATATAACACCCCCTTTCTTCGGGGGCTTCGTTTCATACCCGCAGGTTCAGGGATACGGTTAAACGATCCAGCCACCTAGGAGGAGTCAGCATTGAGAGTCAGACAGCTCCACTTGCTTCGGAGACTATTCCTGTTTTGGTATAATTTTGTTTGTGTACAGTACGGGTACGACGGGGCCCTGTCCCGTCACTTATGCACGGTCATACTCTTCTAGTAGTCTGCGAACAACGTGGGTGTCATGGATACTGTTTGGCCTTGCCGGCCATTGTTTTGTTGTACAGAAGTATCGGCAGCCTCGTTGGCTTACCTTGTGATATGTTACATATATATAAGTATGTTTTGAGATGTTTAAGTTACAGATGGACTTTGGTATTCTATTTACAACTTTCAAACTTAGTTAAATAGACCCTATTGAATGTCATGTTTGAGTACAGGTAACATAAGTTGGGTTATCGGGCAGGTTAAGCTCGGTCACTCGTCATGGCCCTAGGTTTGGTCGTGACTGTTATATCCCATAATTTTGCATATTCAAAAAAAAAATTGAATTGAAATAATTGTGACAAGTGAAGGACAAGGTCATATTTTGATTTTGTTCAATATATAAGTTGTCCATGGAAAATATTGGTGTGGAAATATGGGAGTAGGAAATGGAATTTCGGAAATTAGTTTCGGGAATTACAAATAAGATCCGTAAATTAATTGGGCTCAAGAAAAAAGGAAAAAAAATTGAGGCCCAAGAGTTGAGGGGTGGCCGGCCATAGTGCCAAGGCCCAAGCCCATGGAATTTAATTTTATCCATGTGATAAATATGAAAACGGGCCATAAACTTCTTCATTTTTGAAGAACTTTCAAGAAAGAGAATGGAGAGCCAAGAACAAGGGGCCATTTCGGCCAAGAGAGGGAGAAGATGAAGATCAAAAATCTTGATCAAAAAATTTATTTCTTTTTGTATTCCTACTAATTCAAGGGTCCTCTTCAACGTGGTATAATTGTTGAAACAAGAGAGCCGCTCTTTGTCGCAAAATCACAACCCTAGCTAAGTGAGGAAGTTGAAGAAGAAAGGTAAGATTTTATCATCTTTTATATGTTATGAAGGGTTTGTTTACGTTGTAGTATGTGGAAATGGATAAAATTCATGGAAATATGGATGTTGGAGTCTTGGCCGTGTGGTATGTGTGTTGTGTAGGAAGAATGAATAAATTTCTATGTAGCAATTTGATTGTTGTTAATATGTATTCTGTGAGGAGAATGAGGACTTGGTGGTTTAAATTGATGTTGGAATGATTACGGGCTGATTTGCAAGTTAATATGATCTTGGTGTGGTTTCTTTAATTGTAAGAATAATGTTGTTAAAATATGTGTTGTGGAGATAGTTCATGAATTTGGAAGCAAGAAATGCATTAAAAATTTGTTTCTAGGGAAGTTGGAGAATTTTGGGTGGATTATGGTTTGGTGGAACTTTTGCATATTTTGTAGAATAATGGAAAATGTTCTTGAATTGTATTTGAATGGTCTTGAATTAGTGAATAAACATAAAAACGTTGACGTTAGTTTGATAGTGTGAAGTTGGGATGGAAGTTGTTGAATTATGTAGAAAAGAAGACTATTTATATTATAATGTATTTTGTGATGATGGTTGATGTTGTTGGTATTGTTGGGTTGTTGTTGTTGATATTTTGGGCCGAGATGATTCTCGGGGGCGTTGAATTTACAGGGGAAATGCTGCCGAAATTTCGGTAGACAATATGAATTTAAGCTTGAAACTTACATTTGGCAACTATGACCAATTGTAGATTTTGGACGAAACGGGGATTGAGTTTGGACGAGCGTAAGGCGCAAGTGAGGTATGTAAAGCTATCCCTTTCCTTCTCTTGGCATGTCCTAGGTGTACTAGATTCGGATTTGAGCCTCGTAGGTTATTCTGCTCATGGGAATGCGAGTCTGAATTTTTGGTACTATTCATTCAGCACAATTGAATTATAGCCCTTAAGTTTTGTTGGAAAACTGTTCAAACATCCATAACCCATACAGACATGATAGGCTCGCTTTGAAACCTTCATGGATGACTCCATAGAGTCCAATGTTTGTAATTTATATCCACCACCTCGACTTGACCCGAGTTGGGCCCACAAGTTCTGAAACTTCCTTCGTTGTCTCACTTGAGCTATTTTTGTATGATATAAAAGTAAGACTTTCGTCTATGAATCTAATACTCCATTTGATTCGTGCCATAAGTCATTGGAAAGATCCTTAATGTGAATATCCTGATGTGAGCATGTAATTCGATATAAGGAGTCTGCTATGAGTAATCTGATATAAGTATGTTGATAGAAATATCCTGACACAAGTAATCTGATATAAGTATCCGAAATAAGTATTCGGTTACGAATATCCTGATAATACATTCGATTCTTTCATCGGCTTTTAATTTATGTGCACCTAGTTTCTTACTGCTCCGCTCGTATATATGCTATGATCCCTTTCACCGAGTTCCGGGCCGGTATGTATCGTGCGTATGGTTCGCCGAGTCCTTTGTCTAGGGGTCGGGTTCCATGTATGTAATTCTGAAGTATGAGGTGTCCGGCTCCGGGGTACTGTGGTATATGTCCGTCCCCAGTTACTGTGTATATGGATTATGATGTGACTGGTTCTCGGGTGCTCGTGGTATATGTCCAGTTCCCGAGATACCGTGTACATATTATGAAATCTTCTGGAGCATGGTGTGTTATGGCGCCAGAGACGGGAGTGGCGACCATGTTCCTGCGCCCTTTGCATGACTTTGGTATGCATCAGTTGTGGTTGAAAAGTAAGTATTCTGATATTCTGGATAAGCTACTTACCTTCGGTATTTTTCTGATATACGATTTTGGTATACATGAATCTATTCACCGAGTCCCTCACCGAGGGCCGGGGCACGTTGTATGTATGTGTGATGCATAATTCTGACATGTGTGATTCATGTATGGAAAGTAATAAATGTGGCATTTATATTATTGTGCGCACTTGGTGATATTGACCGCTGGACCCCTGACCGCGGTATGTCCGACATTGACCGCTGGACCCCTGACCGCGGTATGCCGGATTTGTGATATTGATCGCTGGACTCCTGACCGCGGTATCTGCGACATTGACCGCTGGACTCCTGACCGCGGTATGTCGGGTTTGGGATGCTAACCGCTGGACACTTGGTCGCGGTATGTGTGATAGTGACCGCTGGACTTTTGGCCGCGGTAATTGTGTGTTTGATTTTCTGTGTGTATGAGACGGAAATGTTTTTCAAAAGAAAGCAAAGTATTTTGCCATTTTGATTGCCGTATTTGTCTTCCGGAACCTTTTATGAATGATTTGTACGTCAGATGCAAGACTTTGGTATTCTGGCTATTGTGCTCACCTTCTGTACATTTTACTTTGGTTATGGCTTCGTTTTCTGTGTTTCATGCCTTACATGCTCAGTACATATTCCGTACTGACCCCCTTTCTTCGGGGGCTGCGTTTCATGCCGCGCAGGTACTCCCAGAAGAGTTGAAGATATTATGGAAGACGTTCCAGTGAGGATGGCAAGCTCCATTTGCTCCCGGAGAACTGCCGAGTCAGAATATATGTGTTAAAGGTTCTGTTAATGTTAGAGACTTTGCAGACAGAGTCGTGGGTATGGTATGTCGGTTTAGTAAGCGGCTCCATCAGCCGATATGTCGTTTCATATCACGTTATAAAGTCTGTATGATTATAGATTGGTTTGACTTGAAAGCTACAAAATATATATATGTTTCAGCAAGTTTTACTATGTATTACATTCTATTTGATTAAAAGTCCGGAAAGATTATGTACGAAATGAAAGTCTGTGGGTTCGCTCGGCTCCGGATATGGGGTCGAGTGCCCATCACACCCTAGTGGGATTAGGTTGTGGCAGTGACAATGATCACACTATTCTTGCTTACCTCTTACTCCTCTTTTTAAGTACCCATTTGGTTTCATTGGCGATGCATAGATACTTGCAAGTTACAAATCTTTCATGCATGATTCGTGTACATACACATCTATACATATACATGTATCCATATCCATATCCGTATTCATAATCGTACTCATTTACATATCATATCCATAGTCATATTCATATACATTTCATTTACAAAGCATGCCCGACCACGAAGGTGCGGCGTTTCGCGTGCCCGACCATGGCTAGGCTCGGTGATTACATATACCTAAAATCTTTTGTCTATCCATAGTAACTTATCTTGTCATGCTCTCTTCCTTCCTTTATTTTTCCCTTGATTATCATATATTACGTTCTACTATAGAAAACCTTAGGCCCCTTTCTTGATTGTTGCTTATAAATCGCAATATCATTACTTACGACTTTACCTTTAGTGCCTTTGCCTCTTATTCGGGTATAACATCGCCATCCTTTACAATACCCTTTGAGTTATTTTCTCTTAATGTCAAGTGGTTCAAGGTCTTCGCGAATGGTTTCCCATACAGTCTCAGATGCCGGCTCAACTCGTATTCGTTTATTTACCAGTTGTTAGACTTATTTCTACATAACTCTCACTCCTTGTTTTAGAGTATATATCTGCCATATCTTAGGGTCCATCATTTCAATCTCTACACTTGTATTATTTTTACTTGTTTCCCCCCTTTAAGGGTTTTACTTGTACCATTCTCAAATCTGTTGCCTCACCTTCAAATCTTGAATTCATATACCCCTTACTATAATACATCTCATTTATGTTGTTCCCCATAATTTATAACTACGATAATTCATGTGGGAGGTCTTAACATACTCATCTTGCAGTTTTGAAATCAAGTAATACAACCGGCATAGCAATCCGAACAAGAATGTATTTTACTTAGCTCATTTTGTAGTTATAAGGCAATGTGCAAATCCGCTCCAATTCACAACTTTTTCCCCCATAGGGATGCTCAAAATAGTAGTAGGTCTAGTTATCCACACCATCCATATAATGTCACTTGCCCTCTCCTTCGGTGCTCAAAGTTCACTTATAACATCATCTTTGTTTTCCGGGACCTAAGTCTCATGTTAAACTAATACTCCATATGCCTCATACTCTTATACTCTTGTTTTGCACTCAACATTGGTTTCAAAACCAACCATAATCATATTGCGTTTGTCGTTGGTGGTAGCTTTATTTTATCGTTTTATCGTCGTACGGTAAACTCGTAATTCATGATCATCCTTTTTCTTTTCAACTTATTACTTCATATACTTTACTCGTTCTATCTTGGTATAGGATATTCGTATGAGAAGCATCTTCCTTTAACCATGACACAACTACTTCTTAAGTGCGCGTACTTCGTATATTTCCTTTTTCTCCCTATTCTCATTCTTATTCTTTTACATTCCTTCCTTCTCAATTTATCTTATTTCCTCCCGTCTTATAATTGATCCTTTATTCCTCGCACAAGGAATCCTATTCTTAACTTAGTACCGCTTGTCCTTTGGAATATACTACCTTTGTACAATCCATTCTTCGCCTCCAAAACTTATTCTGTTCATTCTGATCATCCCCTCTCATCCTTATTGCATTGATCCTTTTTCTAACAATCGTCCTATTTCGTTATTCATCTTTCTGTATCCAGCTAAAGATATTACTCATACTCTTGATTATACCAATCACAAACTACTATTACTTTGCCATATCACATTTCTTTGATTCCTTTTTCGAGTTCGCTTCCCTTTTTGTCATTGCTTGCTATCATTTCTGTCCTCGAGGAACCTCTATGCTAGACTTTCCTTTAACAAGGTCTTATAAGCTTTCTCATCTACTGCCCCATGGCTTGCTTGTTGGCTTCACACTTGCATTCACTCTTTATTCATATAGAACATGTCACTTCTTTAGTTGTTTCCTTGCTATAATTTATATCACAGTTCTTGCCACGCTCTCATCATACCTTAATCATAATCAACGCTATAGAGTGATACTTCTTTACCTCGTTCGCAAGCCTGCTCATAAAATAAAATAAACCTTACGTAGTAAGTATACTCAACCCGTTACTCTTTCTAATCGGCCCTCTTACACTTTACCATATAAGTTTTTTTACCAATGGATTCACATTCATCGTACCCCTTCCTTAGTCATGTTGTTACTTTATTTTGCTAATAGACTCGTCGTATCTTACTTGTACTTATCCACCCAATCAATACTTCAATATTACACTCTATTGGAGTTACCCTTTTCTCTTCTATGTCATGCTTTAGCACTACCATTCTCCCTAGCTTACTCTAGCATTTCTCTTTACCGTATCAATGTCGCTCTTATAACTGCCATTACTATCAATTCAATAGTGTTTAGCTCACCTCGTGTAGTTATTAACCATACTTCTAATTAAATCTCGTCCTTCCATTACTTTTTGCATATCATCTTTTCCCGTTAGGACACATTACAAGGTTATATCTTATCTCCTTCAGATTCTAGAAAAATTTCGGCAAAGTTTCCTCTATATTTCTGACTATCTCAAAACCTGCTCACAGCAAATACCAACAATGCCTCACAGGGCCAATATATACATATATATACGACATATCTCAGCCACACAGGGCTCCCACTGTCATGACCCAGCTAGGGGCCGCGACGGGTACTCGGGGCTAACCACCGAGCACCGGTCGTTCTATTTCTCATCATGCTCATTTAGCTCTTTTATCACATTTATACTCATATTGTAGGAAAATCATATTTCATATGGAAACATAAATACTTTTATATACATGTGCCACTCGACCATCAAAATAATATATATACATAATAACAATCTCGTGAGACCATGTAACCCACACTGCGTATCTACGAGCCTCTACTGGAGTGCTAAACATGAAGACGGGACAAGACCCCGTCACGCCCAAAATACATATACATGAATATACACAAAAGAATAGTCAAGCACCTCCGGAACAAAGGAGTGCTTTCAATCGGCTAACAACTCCTACGAGTCTGGCTCAAGCTTGCCTCCCTGTCTACCTGTGGGCATGAGCACAGCGTCCAAAGAAAACGGATGTCAGTACGAATATTTTACTGAGTATGTAAGACAAGAATGAAATAAATATAATAGGAGGATCGTGATCCATAAGAGAAAGATATAACCTGGAAGAATGTCGTAAGCAAATACATTTCGTACATATATCATATTTTACATAATCATAGTACATATGTCATCACATCACATATCTCGTCACATCACAATCCTCATCGTTAACCCGCGTCCGGGTAACCATCATATGCCGCCCACTAGTGGTGATCATGCCCGGCCCTCTAGGCTCGGTGTAAACAAAGCAGCCCACCTTAGAGGTGACATGCCCGACCATTAAGGCACGGTGGAATCATATGCAGCCCGCCTTAGCGGTGACATGCCCGGCCATTGAGGCATGGTGGAATCATATCGTCATATCGTTAATCATAATCAATCATTTTTACACATCTCATGAACATATCGTAATCCCATCATAGCTCAGCATTTTCATACATAACATAGGCGTGTTATAAACTAGCATCATTGATCATCTTATAGACATATCATGACTTAGCCTTATTTCACATTTATCATTAGGAACATACATTAACTTTGAAGACAACCATAACAAGATCGGGGTGACATAAGGTCGTGAACCCCCGATTATATTATGAACATTTACGAGTATCCTGCCTCACCTTGAAGGAAATAATACATAAGGTGAGTGTGAGCAATAATATCATCATCCATGTTATAGGATCATTATATCATGAACTCTCGAATCGCTATACTTTAACTCATCATCATCACTATTATGCTCGAATGTAGTTTAGTATATTTGCGGACTCATAAGCTCCATCATATAGGAGGATCATGGAAAAACTTGGAAGATTCATGCCTTTGAAGGAAGGGATAAGCCTTACATACCTTTTTCGTTTAATTAGCCTAGCGTTCGCTTGTTCTCCTTCAATGTCACGTTCTACCTTCAAGAGAATTTGTATCGTTATTAGCTAAGAAATCATAAGGATGGACTTACTAACGCTTGAGAAAATTAGGCAGAATTTCCTTCTCTTATACTACTTTTCCCATGTTCTATATCTACTCTCAAGCGTTCATAACAACATTCTCAATATGATAGACAACACTCATCATTCATTTACAATATCCGTATTTCTCAATTTGTCTTCAATTTCTCCATAATCTTGGCCATGGTTCATTGTCGCGTTTTCTGATATACAATACTCATTCCATGGTCTAAATGTCATTTCTAACATTTTTATAATCACAAATTACCAATGATCATAGCTCAATTCAAACCCTTACTCACCAATGCTACTATTCACACTTTCATGACCCATTTCTTATACCTTCTGATAATACAGGTGTTCCAACTCTTCCATACCCTGAGTAATATGTAATTACCATAAAACTTACCTTATATCTTGTAGAAACAATCCTTGAGTGGTATTACTCTTTTTGCACCAAAACCCTAGTTCACTTCTCTTGAAATTTCTCAGCTTTGATGAACTTTGATGAGTTCCATACACTTATTCACTTGAATTCTTGATATTGATCTTTGATTTCCTTTGTTTCCTTGTAGATGAAGAGTAGAGAATACTTTAGAGGTTTCTAGAGAGAAGTAGTGTGGAAATGAAATGAAGTAATGAGCGTGGGTCTCCCTTTTAATGACTTAAAATCTGATTCGGAATGAATAGTATTTGAAAGTGCACAGTGGCCGTAAACTCAGTTTACGGGGCCGTATTCCAGTTTACGGTCTGTATTTCATGGGCGTATTAAAGCATAACAGAACCAGAAAGGTATGCTGGAGGTCATGGCGATTTACGATCGCAGTTTACGGGCCGTATTTCAATTTACGGTCTGTATTCCCAGTCATATTTAACCATTTGAACATTTGGCAGAAAGTTGGAGCTTTGTAAGTTGAAATACGACATGGCAGTTTATGGGCCGTATATCGCTTTACGGTCGGTATTTTATTTTACGACCGACTGGGCCAAAATGCAAATCTGCAACTTTTCATATTTTCAAAACCTATGATTAGTCATTGTGGCGCATAACCTATCTCTTATTGCAATTGCCTTTGAAATCTTACTTAGGGTCGTCAAACGTCATTCCCTTCTGATTAAAACATCGTATACTCATATTCTTCGTTAGTCTATTCATTGTACGTTGACGGGGAAATTTCCGAGGTGTAACATTCTTCGCCCCTTTTGGAACATTCTTCCTCGAATGTTAAGTCATCGGGTATTCTAGAAAAATTTCGCCAGAATTTCCCCTGTAATATTGCCATCCTTTCATATCAAACCATAATATCATTGCCTCACAGGGCTACATCACAATATCAACATATCTATGGCCACACACGACCAAAAGCATGAAAAGTAAGCATATATACCTTATATCGTTGGCGTTTCATCTTGAATCTCTACTGGGGGTTGAAATAGATGCGGGTACGTAGATTTTATCTTCTCTTCCGCCTCCCAAGTCATTTCTTCCCGGTTATTGTTTCGCCACAAGACTTTAACTGAAGCTACCTCGTTATTTGGAAGTTTTCGCACTTGCCTATCTAGAATAGCAATAGGCACTTCTTCATAGGTTAGCTTTTCTGTCACATGCACATCATCTACCGGGACAATCTTTGTGGTATCTCCAATACACTTGCGGAGCATCGAAATGTGGAAGACTGGATGGACTAATTCAAGCTCCGAAGGCAAGTCCAATTCATAGGCGACATGACCCACCTTACGGATAATTTTATAGGGTCCAATATATCTAGGACTTAACTTCCCTCTCTTGCCAAATCTCATCTCCCCTTTCATTGACGACACTTTCAAAAATACCC
Source organism: Lycium barbarum (assembly GCF_019175385.1). Classification (NCBI taxonomy): domain Eukaryota; kingdom Viridiplantae; phylum Streptophyta; class Magnoliopsida; order Solanales; family Solanaceae; genus Lycium; species Lycium barbarum. Next base: position 32,821,425 of record NC_083344.1, read on the forward strand.
AATCATCAGCCTGGAATTCCAAGTCTCGTCGGCGATTGTCCGCATAAGACTTTTGGCGACTTTGGGCTGTCAACAATCGATCTCGGATCACCTTAACTTTTTCCACCGCTTGCTGAATCAATTCGGGGCCTACTAGCTGTACTTCTCCTATTTCAAACCATCTGATTGGGGATCTACATTTCCTTCAATATAAAGCTTCATACGGAGCCATTCGAATACTAGAATGGTAGCTATTGTTGTATGCAAATTCAATAAGGGGTAAGTGATCATCCCAACTACCACCGAAATCCAGCACACATGCTTGTAGCATATCTTCCAAAGTCTGAATAGTTCACTCGGCTTGCCCATCAGTCTACGGATGAAATGTCGTGCTAAGCTAAACTTGAGTGCCTAGACCTTTTTGAAAGGACTTCCAAAACTTGGCTGTAAACTGTGCTCCTCTATCTGTGATAATAGAAAATGGGATACCATGGAGTCGCACAATTTCTTTGAGATATAACCTCGCATAGTCCTCCGCTGAGTACGTGGTTCTAACCGGAAGGAAATGGGCTACTTTCGTTAATCTATCAACGATCACCCATATAGAATCATACTTGTCGCGGGAACGAGGTAACCCTACAATAAAATCCATGTTGATCAATTCCCATTTCCAAGTAGGGATTTCCATTGCTTGCAATAAGCCTCCTGGCTTTTGATGTTCAGCTTTTACTTGCTGGCAATTTGGACACTGTGCTACTAATTCTGCTATGTCCCCCTTCATTCCATCCCACCAATATATCATCTTGAGATCATGATACATTTTGGTTGCACCTGGGTGAATAGAATACCGAGAATAATGGGCTTCTTCTAGAATTTGTCGGCGCAATTCTGCCACATTCGGCACACATAGCCTGTTTCGGTATCTAAGAATTCCATCCATGGAAACATCAAATGGAGACTTCTCTTTTCCACGAGATATGTCTCTGTAATGGCACAGTTTTGGATCTTCATACTGATGCTCTTTCACTTCCATGTTCAAGGACGAGATTGTGAGATCATTAATGCCAATCCCTGCATTACCCGAATCAATTACACGCACTCCAAGATTAGCCAATTGGTGGAGCTCATGAACCATCTCTTTCTTTTCCAGAGGGATTTCACATAAACTGCCCATTGATCGGCGGCTAAGCGCATCGGCTACTACATTCGCTTTGCCGGGGTGGTACAAAATGCTAACGTCATAGTCTGTCAATAATTCTAACCACCGCCTCTGCCGCAGATTTAGCTCCCTCTTCTTGAAAACATATTGATGACTCTCGTGATTTGTATAGATATCAACATGCACACCATACAGGTAATGTCTCCACATTTTCAATGCATGAATAACCGCAGCTAATTCCAGGTCATGGGTTGGATAATTCTTTTCATGTTTCCACAATTGTCTCGAAGCATATGCAATAACTCTACCATGCTGCATCAATACGCATCCTAATCCCACACCGGAAGCGTGACAATACACAACATAGCCATCTGACCCTTCTGGAAGTATTAAGACCGGAGCTGAGGTCAATCTGTCTTTCAACTCTTGGAAGCTGCGTTCACAAGCATCGCTCCATTGAAATTTAGCCGACTTCTAGGTTAGCTTTGTCAATGGGGCTAAAATAGATGAAAAGTCCTCTACAAATCTTCTATAATAACCCGCCAAACCCAGAAAACTACAGACTTCTGTATGCGTCGTAGGCCTTGGCCAAGTCTTCACAACTTCAATTTTCTGAGTGTCGACTCGAATGCCATCATCCGAAATAACATGGCCCAGAAATGTTACAGAATTTAGCCAAAACTCGCACTTTGAAAATTTTGCATATAATTCCCGGGCTCGAAGAATACCAAGTACGATACGTAAATGATCTGCATGTTCTAATTCTGTGCGAGAATATACCAAGATGTCATCTATGAACACTATCACGAATAAATCCAAGAGTGGTCTGAATACATTATTCATCAGATTCATGAACACGGCCGGAGCGTTAGTCAATCCAAACGACATCACTCGGAACTCATAGTGGCCGTATCTCGTTCTGGAGGCTGTTTTAGGGATATCTTCTTCCTTAACCCTCACTTGATGATAACCTGACCTCAAGTCTATTTTAGAAAACCATTTGGCACCCTGCAGTTGATCAAACAAATCATCAATCCTTGGGAGAGGATATTTGTTCTTTATCGTCACTTTGTTCAATTGCCTATAGTCAATACACATTCGTAGAGAACCGTATTTCTTTCTCACGAACAAAACCGGTTGTCACACCCTAATCTCCCTAGGGTGTGATGGGCACCCGACCCTTACTTAGGGCCGAGCGAACCCTCAGACCCTTAGTGCACACATAATCTTCTTAGACTTTTAAATCAAATAAAGATGAAATACATAATACAACTTTCATAAATATTCTTTTTCATCGTTATTCTCAAATCAAACAAAAGCTGTAACCATGTAGAATTTTTCACATAACACAGAATGACTTATCGGGTGTTGGAGCTGCATATAAAACTGACATTCTATACCCACGACTCTGTCTGCAAAGTCTCTAACTTTGACCAAAACATCATAGTATAATTCTCTGACTCAGCAACACTCCGGGGCAAATGGAGATTACCAACTCCGCTGGAACATCTTCTATAATGGCCTCTACTCATCTGCGTGTACCTGCGTGGCATGAAACGCAGCCCCCGAAGAAAAGGGGGTCAGTACGGAATATGTACTGAGTATGTAAAGCATGGAATACAGAAAATAGAAACATAACCGGAACAACGGTACAAGAAGTAAGTACATTAACCAGAATACCAAGGTGCTTATTTTCCGAACGTAAATCATACTTACCGATGTCATATGTAAGAAAAAGTACCGAAAATGAGTAATCATTAGACTCAGCGACATATACTTGTCTTAGTCTTTCAAATGAATTCATTTATATTCTGCCAAAATTTCGGCTGCATTTCCCCTATACATACACCATCCCCGAGAATCCAACTCGGCCAAATCATCAATCAACAATACCAACAATCATGCCAACAACATCAACAATCAATTCAAGACGCATTCTGACATTAACAACTTTTGTCATACCATTCAACGGCATTTCATTTATATTCAATTCAATTAACATAATATTCAAAACAACCCAATCAATATACTACTTCACCCGAAACCTTCCAAACTCAACAAGAATAATAACAACCTATTTCCTTTCCTTCTTAATTCATAAACTACACCAACAATCATACTAACAACTTCAACAATCAATCCGAAATACATTCTAACGTTATTAACTTCTTTTACATAATTCGACAACATTTTGCTTATATTTAATTTAATCACAACAACCAACTTACCACCTCCCAAACACATCTCTTATCTCCAAATTCATGAGTTATATCAACAACCCATACATTAACAAATTTATTCTTACAAATATAAGAAACCACACTAATGTCACACTAACTTCTTCAATAATGCACAAACGATTTAAAATTCATTTCAAGCCACCAAACCTTCATTTTACATCATGGAATCCACAACACAACAATCAAACTACTAAATAAAATTAATTCATCACTTCTACACCACCACCTCCATTCGGCCACACCCATACACTTACATATTTCATGAATTTCATCCATTCTACATACTTCAACATACATAAATCATTCATAACACATGTAAAAGAGGATTGAACACATACCTTTCTCCCACTCATCTTCTTTCTTGGCTAGGATTGAAATTGCACAAATAAATGGTTTGCTTGCTTCAACAACCTCCCCATGTTAATTAGGGCCTTCAAATTAGTAGGAATACTAGAATAAATAATTTTTTTTGATCAATTTCCATGGAGCTAATTTTTTGGAGCAATGGCCGAATGGCCTTTGTTGTTGTTCTTCTTCAAGCTTCTTGAAATTTCTAAATATATAAGATGAAAAATGTGACCCAATTAGTCATCTTTTGGTTATTTATTTTAAGCCTTCATATGGGCCTTGGCCCATGCCCCCTTTGGACGGCCACACATGGCCCTTTTATTTCCAAGTCCATCATTTTTTTTTCTTTTGTAATTCATGTAAATGTTTTTTTCCAAATTCAAAATTTGCCCTTAGCCTTCCTCCATATTTCTATGAGTCATCTTGCGAATTTCCCTTTTTACCCTTTGCCTTTCTCAATATTTCCATACTAGTGAACAACTTGTTCATCAAAATAATTTTGGAAAATAGTCTTGCCTTTGACTTTTCACAATTATCTCGAATTATCTGCTGGAGGGTCCCTCTTATAGTTTTCCTTTTCTTCACGCCCATTCCTGATCTTTTACCCTATTTTCCTTATAATTGGACTTCTGGGTCTTTACATGAGTCCTCATTCCATATCATGGGTTTCCTAATCCACTGCGCCAACTTATTATGCTTGTCCTTCCCAGGTCATTTCTTTTCTGTTACTGTTTCGTCACAATACCTTAATAGAAGCCATGTCTTTGGTACGCAATCTTCACTTGACGGCCCAATATGGTCACAGGTTGTTCCTTGCTCTCGTTTTACATATAGTGTTGCGGTTTCGCTTACCATGCTATGCATATTCATCGGCATTTCATGTTCTCTTTTCTTCGCTCCCTGTTTCTTTTATGTTTTTGTCACTACCCCTTTTAATCTCTCATTCTAAATGTTTATCCAAAAGAACATATGTACGTAATGTTCCTTGCCATTCACTACCCTTCACAGTCAAATTGCGCTTACGGTGACTTATGATCCAAATTCTCCTAACTTCTTAGTTCGCAACATGTTTGAATTCTTACTACAACTTTTTCTTTATTTCCTTCTCCCACACTTCTCGACACAAATATACTTGTCTTTGATTTCTTTGTATTGGTGCTTGTTTCGTCCATCGTTATTCTTTGTTGGCTCTTCGGTGTGGATTTCTTACAAATATGATCGCGCATCACTTCACATCGATGACTCATATAGTTTCATAGTGTATACTCTCATGCTCCGTATAGTTGATGGTCTACGAACTATTTTCTAGTATGCGATAAACTCTTTAAAACATATCGCTGTGTGCTTAGGTATGGCGCAAATTTGCCCGATATGAGGGATTCAAATCGTGGCATAAACACATCATAATTCATGTTGGCATGAAGCGTTCTCTTAAGGTGCCTTCCATTCGTTCCCTTCCTGTTGGCCCCGCGGTACACTTCATTATCAATTAGTTTCTACGTCTTTCATGTATCCTTTTGATGTGCCGACATGTTTCGAACTCTGGTCCCGAGCTAATAAATTTCCTTTCCTGACACTTGAAAATATTGTGATTCCTTTTAAGTCTAATATAATATAGTCTCCCCCCCCCCCCCCCCTTTAAGGGGCTCCTTATACGTCAACAGTCTTTTGTGAAGTCTTCGTTTATACCTTACTCCTGATCTTTCCATAAGTCTTTCTTTCTTCTATGCTTATATTATCATTCTTATCAATATTCCCATATCTTTCCATCTACTATTAGTCCTTTTTCCCATTTAACTCACTTACTCAGAACTTTTCTTAACTACGTGTTTGCGTTGCAGCTGTGCGTCCATATTTTTCGAGCGTCCCGTTACCTTTGCCCTTAGCATAAAATCCTTACAAATTACATTCCCTCTATCCTCGCTCATCGAACCTTTAACCATGTTTATGATGCTGTGACCAAGCGGTCTCCCATGCACGTCCCTTGGATTTCATTCCATTTCCTTTGAGATCAAATCTTCCAGACCTCACATGAATTTTCGCTCCATACATTCCCCTTTTGTTCCATGTTGCCATACTTCATCCTTTTCGCATGCCTACCTTTGAATTTTTTTATTCAAATAGCCTCGTACTTTTACTGGTAATTTCTGTCGGGGGTTTCACTCACTAAAATTTCCCTAACTTTCATTTTTTTCCGACATCTGATCTCCTTGCCTTCCATACTCACACTCTTTCTTTTCCAAATATCGTTGTATTAAAATTTCCAGTCTTAACCTATAGTGAGAATAATAGCAGCTTATCTTGTAACACTTGTACCATCTATTTTTTGCTGTCACTCGAACTTCGGTACCTTTACTTGATTAATGCCTTCTTTATCATAGCGCCGGTTGCTGGGACTCACATGTCCACTGATACAATCACATATGAGACATCATACGCATTCATATATATATATATATATATATATATATATATATATATATATATATATACATAATTACTACCAACTTGCCCACAAAAATACTTCCAAACGCTATTCAAGCCTATCCTAATTCCAGAGCTGGGAGGCACTTTCTATCTCTTCACTAGTCTCGTCTGCCTCGTCCTTCGCGACCTCTTATGGTCTCTAACCATCCCGTATACCCTAGTTTCCCTTAGGCCACTCTAGCTTCTCATTTGTCTCTTATGTCTAGATATACAGGGTTTCTTGCACACTTCCCAGGGGGTCACCCATCCTAAAATTTCTCCCACCTTAGCACGCTTAACCTCGAAACTTCGATGGAATCCGATGCTTTAATGCTGATATAATCGCATCCACTTCCTCACATGACCTTTATTACATGATTTGGAGCAAGTCGAAGTCTTACAGATTCCGAGATATTCCCATAACACATCTTTCCCTTTATAATTACTATTTTACCCTTTTTAATTCCCAGTGTTCACTTTTCACTTATGTGTACAACTATCCTTCGTCCCAGATTCCTAGATTCCCGATGATAGCAAATGTACCTTCATCGCCGTTACTTGTGGATACTTCGGGCATCAGCCTGTTTGGATTTTTCACTCATCATTCTTACATAATAATCTTCGGCAAAACTGATTGTCGACTTCCTATGAATCCTTCAGCAGACCTTGTTCTTACTAAACCTCGAATATTATCCATCTTAATCCTTTGGACTGCTAATCGTCCTTCTCGCCATCGTTCTTCATGTCATGCCAAGTCCATAGCCTTTCCGAAACAACGCATCTTGCTTATTGTCTATGTACGATATTTCCTTTCCACACTTCTTCCCGTTAGGCGTACTTGACTAAATGACCTGATTTTTGAACAATTCTGGCTGAATCTTCTTTTACAGTTCTTACTATTCAGAATTCACACACAGCAAATACCAACAATGCCTCACAGGGCATACAGTCATACGACATATTCCAGTCACCCAGAGCTTCCAATTTCCAGATAACAGAACAAATACATCAAGGCTTACTTCTATAACTTTCCATATCATTACTTACCTCCTTCCCTCATATGTAAAAGCTTATATAAGGAATTATCATTTCCTATGACTTGGCTCTACCACACGATCTATGACAAAAAGAAGGTCAACAACCCCTAGATGCCATGTAGCCTCCTGTTTATAAATGTGGTCGGCTTCACACCATAAACAGGACTCTACTGGACACGACTTTGCAGACAACCCCTAGGACGACCTGCTCTGATACCACTTTCTCACACCCTAATCTCCCTAGGGTGTGATGGGCACCCGACCCTTACTTAGGGTCCAGCGAACCCTCAGACCCTTAGTGCACACATAATCTTCTTAGACTTTTAAATCAAATAAAGATGAAATACATAATACAGCTTTCAAAAATATTCTTTTTCATCGTTATTCTCAAATCAAACAAAATCTGTAATCATGTAGAATTTATCACATAACACAGAATGACATATCGGCTGTTGGAGCCGCTTACAAAACTGACATTCTATACCCACAACTCTGTCTGCAAAGTCTCTATCTTTGACCAAAACATCATAGTATAATTCTCTGACTCAGCAACACTCCGGGGCAAATGGAGCTTACTAACTCCGCTGGAACATCTTCTATAATGGCCTCTACTCATCTGCGTGTACCTGCGTGGCATGAAACGCAGCCCCCGAAGAAAAGGGGGTCAGTACAGAATATGTACTGAGTATGTAAAGCATGGAATACAGAAAACAGAAACATAACCGGAACAACGGTACAAGAAGTAAGTACATTAAACAGAATACCAAGGTGCTTATTTTCCGAACGTAAATCATACTTACCGATGTCATATGTCAGAAAAAGTATCGAAAATGAGTAAAACATCGAGCATACCAAATACTTACTTTCCAAACACAGATCATACGTGCCGACATCATATGTCACCATATACCTGTACATATAACCGATCCATACGTAATATGATAGTGCCGAGGAACGTACGGCCCGATCCATACATAACATATTAGTGTCGAGGAACGTACGACCCGATCCACATATATATATATATAACATATTAATGCCGAGGAGCGTTCGGCCCGATCCATATATATAACATATTAGTGCCGAGGAACGTTTAGCCCGATCCATAAATATATATTATACTGCTGCGGAACGTGCAGCCCGATCCATCTATATATTATACTGCTGCGGAACGTGCAGCCCGATCCATACATATATTATACTGCTGCGGAACGTGCAGCCCGATCCATACATATATTATATACATATATCCATAGTAATACTTCCTTTGAAAAACATTTCTTGTTCATATATGTACAGAAAATAGAACATATCATGTTGCCGAGGCGTCGGCTCCGATCCATATATAACATAATATGCTAGTGGCGAGTATAACATAGTGCACACAATGATATAACCGGCCCGAGGCTCGGCGAACGATATAATAGTAGCACGCACGAGCGGAGTAGTGAGAACCATATGTATATAAATCAATTCTAAGACTCGATGGACAAGTATACTCACCGACCCCTGAAGGCTCAGAAACAAGTTTCGGGTCAATCCGACTTAGTATAAGAAAGTTATGAGCGTTTGAAGTACAGAACCTTCTACAAGCGTTTCAGAAGCCATTTTTGGAAAACCAAAGCCATAACAATGTTAGGTACCCTTCGAATATTGTTATGGATCACATCTGACAGAGCCTTTGGAACCATATGTACGTATTAAAATGTATCGAAGACTCGATGGAATAACCAAACGTGCTATCATTTGAAAACCAAAACATTGATCACATCAATTATCTCTCGAATGCCATTCGGAAACATATCAACTGAACTTCGGACATCATAAGTACGCATCAAAACCATATGGGACAGCTTATGGAAATCAAGAACGTTAGCCATCCTAGTGGCTGTAAGAATGGGAGTTCCTTTGGAATCATATACATATCGTCTGTTCGTTTCATAAAGATCAAGCCAAAAGAAAGAAAGGGTAAGCCTTAGATACCTGTCCCACGTCCAATCAACTACGATTATTCATCCAAACTTGCTAGTCTACATTCAAGAGAATTGACATAATTATTAGACTCATCGACATATACTTGTCTTAGTCTTTCAAATGAATTCATTTATATTCTGCAAAAATTTCGGCAGCATTCCCCCTGTAAATACACCATCCCCGAGAATCCAACTCGGCCAAATCATCAATCAACAATACCAACAATCATGCCAACAACATCAACAATCAATTCAAGACGCATTCTAACATTAACAACTTTTGTCATACCATTCAACGGTATTTCATTTATATTCAATTCAATTTACATAATATTCAAAACAACCCAATCAATATACTACTTCACCCGAAACCTTCCAAACTCAACAAGAATAATAACAACCTATTTCCTTTCCTTCTTAATTCATAAACTACACCAACAATCATACTAACAACTTCAACAATCAATCCGAAATACATTCTAACGTTATTAACTTCTTTTACATAATTCGACAACATTTTGCTTATATTTAATTTAATCACAACAACCAACTTACCACCTCCCAAACACATCTCTTATCTCCAAATTCATGAGTTATATCAACAACCCATACATTAACAAATTTATTCTTACAAATATAAGAAACCACACTAATGTCACACTAACTTCTTCAATAATGCACAAACGATTTAAAATTCATTTCAAGCCACCAAACCTTCATTTTACATCATGGAATCCACAACACAACAATCAAACTACTAAATAAAATTAATTCATCACTTCTACACCACCACCTCCATTCGGCCACACCCATACACTTACATATTTCATGAATTTCATCCATTCTACATACTTCAACATACATAAATCATTCATAACACATGTAAAAGAGGATTGAACACATACCTTTCTCCCACTCATCTTCTTTCTCGGCTAGGATTGAAATTGCACAAATAAATGGTTTGCTTGCTTCAACAACCTCCCCATGTTAATTAGGGCCTTCAAATTAGTAGGAATACTAGAAGAAATAATTTTTTTTTGATCAATTTCCATGGAGCTAATTTTTTGGAGCAATGGCCGAATGGCCTTTGTTGTTGTTCTTCTTCAAGCTTCTTGAAATTTCTAAATATAGAAGATGAAAAATGTGACCCAATTAGTCATCTTTTGGTTATTTATTTTAAGCCTTCATATGGGCCTTGGCCCATGCCCCCTTTGGACGGCCACACATGGCCCTTTTATTTCCAAGCCCATCATTTTTTTTCTTTTGTAATTCATGTAAAATTTATTTTACAAATTCCAAATTTTCCCTTAGCCTTCCTCCATATTTCTATGAGTCGTCTTGCGAATTTTTCTTTTTACCCTTAGCCTTTCTCAATATTTCCATACTAGTAAACAACTTGTTCATCGAAATAATTTTGGAAAATAGTCTTGCCTTTGACTTTTCGCAATTATCTCGAATTATCCGAACATACAAAATACGGGCTATAACAACGGTGCTCCCCATGGTGATGAACTGGGTCTAATAAATCCCTTTTCGAGCAAATCCTTCAACTGCGCCTTTAGCTCTTTCAATTCTGCCAGAGCCATTCGGTACGCAGGAATAGAAATAGGCTAGGTGTCCAGCAACACATCAATGGCGAAGTCAATTTCTCTTTCTGGAGGAAGACTTGGGAGTTCATCTGGAAATACATCCGGAAATTCATTTACTACCGAAATTGATTAGAAAGTTGGCGATTTTTCCTTAGTGTCATGAACCCGAACTAAATGATAAATATAGCCTTTAGCTATCATTTTCCTTGCCTTAAATTAGGAAATAAACCTACCCTTTGGGGATGCCGTATTTCCCTTCCATTCAAGCACGGGCTCTCCTGGAAATTGGAATCGAACCACTTTGGTTCTTCAATCAACATTAGCATAACATGAGGCCAATCAATCCATACCCACAATCACATCGAAATCTATCATTTCTAGTTCAATCAGATCAGCTTTAGTCTGGCGATCACATATCACAATCACACAATTCTTGTACACTTGTCTTGCTATTACGAGATCACCAACCGGAGTGAATACCTCAAAAGGTTTAATTGGCTCGGGTTTCACCCCAATACAACCAGCAACATATGGAGTAATATAAGAGAATGTAGAACCCGGATCTATCAATGCATACACATCACGGGAAAGTATAGACAATGTACCTGTAACCACATTCGGAGTGGACTCAAGATCCTGTCGTCCGGCTAAAGCATATACACTGGGCAAAGTGGCACCTAGATTAGATGATGCCCCTCTGCCTCTACCTCGGCACGCTGACATCTGGGGAGTCTACCCCTACCAGGCGCACTGAGGAAGAACCAGCTGCTGAACTTGTGGGCTGAACCCCACCTCTACCATACCGCAAGGGACAATCTCATATCAAATGCCCAGTCTGTCCACAAACATAGTAAGAATCTGTGTCCTGACGACATGGCCCTGAGTGCAATTTCCGGCACTGGCTACATCGTGGAACTGGTGGTCTCCTCTGACTGTAATCACCCCCAAACTGAGAACCCGAAGCTCTCGAACTCTGACCCTGTCCTGAAGGAAAAGAGCGATCAAATCCCCTATCCGCGAATCGTGGAGGCGCACTAGTCACTGACTGACCTGAATGTCAGGAATAGGTCTACCTCGATCCCCCTCTATAATCACTTCCTGTGTCCATAGAGCGAGCCCTTTTGCTTTGTCTTCTATCACTGTCGCGATCACCCCTATGTGGTTGTTGCCGTCCCTCTAAATTCTAGGCATGGGCTTTTATTCGGGAAATATCCATCCCATCTTGCAAAGAGGCCGACAGGAAATCCTTGAACAAATGTGGCCCCAAGCCACTCACAAATCTATGTACACGATCTCCCAAGTCGGCCACCATAGTCGGGGCATATCTAGCCAAGGAATTAAATTGCATGCTATACTCTCGGGCACTCATATTTCCTTGCGTTAAATTTAGAAATCTATCCGCTCTAGCTCAGCGGACCTCGGGTGGTAAATAGTGACGGATACAAGCATCCACAAATTCTTATCATACAGGTGGGGGCGCGTTCTCTTGTCTCGAAGCTATCTAATTATTATACCACAATAACGCCACATCTCGAAGTCTATATGAGGCCAACTCCACGGATTCAGTCTCGGAGGCATGAATAATTTTCAGTGTTCTCAACATCTCATCAATAAAGCCTTGCGGATCTTCATCCGGCTTTGACCCAAAGAACTGCGGAGGATTCAAAGTCATGAAGTCACGGGCTCTAGTACTAACTGACCGATCACTTGGGCCCGCATTCTACCGCTGTGCTTGTGCGGCAACCAACTACGTTAATAGATGTATGGCCTAAATCATTTGTTGACCCGAAGCAACCAGGGGAGGAATTGGAGCTGGAGCACCTCCTTGTTCTCCCACATTAGGCGGGGTGGAAGAAGGATTATATGGGGCCTCATTATGCGAGTCACCCTCTTCAATAGTCATCAGAGGCTCTTTTTCTACCCGCCTCTTTATCGTAGTCATGCCCTTCTGGGCGGCTGTAGCTTTTCCCTTTGGCGGCATTTCTGGAACCACAACACACTAGTAGGGAGGATAAAATCTTATACACGGCTCTATCGCACGATCTTATAGGAAGAAAGATGGTCATTTTTCCTAAATGCCCTGCAGCCGCTTGTTTATTAGCGTGGCGCGCAACACACCATAAACAAGGCTCTACTAGATACGACTCGTAGACACTTCCTAGGACTGAACTGCTCTGATACCACTTTTGTCACGACCCAGCTAGGGGCCGCGACGGGTACCCGGGGCTAACCACCGAGCACCGCTCGTTCTATTTCACATCATGCTCATTTAGCTATTTTATCACATTTATACTCATATTGTAGGAAAATCATATTTCATATGGAAACATAAATACTTTTATATACATGTGCCACTCGGCCATCAAAATAATATATATACATAATAACAATCTCGTGAGACCATGTAACCCACACTGTGTATCTACGAGCCTCTACTGGAGTGCTAAATATGAAGTCGAGACAAGACCCCGTCATGCCCAAAATACATATACATGAATATACACAAAAGAATAATCAAGCACCTCCGGAACAAAGGAGTGCTTTCAATCGGCTAACAGCTCCTACGAGACTGGCTCAAGCTCGCCTCCCTGTCTACCTGTGGGCATGAACACAACGTCTAAAGAAAACGGACGTCAGTACGAATATTGTATTGAGTATGTAAGACAAGAATTAAATAAATATAATAGGAGGATCGTGAGCCATAAGAGAAAGATATAACCTGAAAGAGTGTCGTAAGCAAATACATTTCGTACATATATCATATTTTACATAATCATAGTACATATGTCATCACATCACATATATCGTCACATCACAATCCTCATCGTTATCCCGCGTCCGGGTAACCATCATATGCCGCCCACTAGTGGTGATCATGCTCGACCCTCTAGGCTCGGTGTAAACATAGCAGCCCACCTTACAGGTGACATGCCCGACCATCTAGGCACGGTGGGACCATATGCAGCCCGCCTTAGCGGTGACATGCCCGGCCATTCTAGCGCGGTGGAACTTTATCATCACATAATCAATCATTACCCATCACTATTGCACATTTCATGAACATATCAAAATCTTATCATAACTTGGCATTTTCATACGTAACCTAGGAATATTATAATCTAGCATTATTGATCATCTTATAAGCATACCATGGCTTTACATCATTACACATTTAGCATTAGGATCTTACATTAGACTTTAAGGACAACCATAGCTATGTCAGGGTGACATAAGGTCGTAAACCCCCGATTATATTATGAACACCTAGGAGTGTCTTGCCTCACCTCGAAGGAAATAGTGCATAAGGTGAGTGTTAACAATAATGACATCATCAGCGTTATGGGATCATCATATCATGAACTATCGAATCTCTATACTTTAACTCATTATGATCTTCATCATACTCGTATGTAATTTAGTATATTTAAGGACTCATAAGTTCCATCATATAGGAGGATTATGGAAAGCTTGAAAGATTCATGCCTTTGAAGAAAGGGATAAGCCTTACATGCCTTTGAAGAAAGGGATAAGCCTTACATACCTTTGACGTTTAACTAAGCTATCGCTTGCGTGTTCCCCTTTAATGCACACGTTCTACCTTCAAGAGAATTTATATTATCATTAGCTAAGCAATCATAAGGACGGGCTTTCTAAAGATAATGAAAATTGGGCAGCACTTCCTTTATTTATACTACTTTCCCCATATTTTATATCAACTCCCAACACTCACAACAACATTCACAATATTGCAATCAACAATCATCATTTATATACAATGACCATAATCCACCATTTCTCTTCCTTTTCCCCACCTTTATTGTTATAGCTCGTCATCGCGTTTCCTCATGTATCACACTTATTTCCATGGCCTAAATATCATTTATAACGTATTCATAATCACAACACCCCAACATTTATGATTTAATCCAACTACCATCCAAACATGATACTATTCACTCATTAATGACCCATTTCTTATGTCTTTCTACAATTCAAGTATCTTAACCTTCCATTACCTTAAACAATATGGTTTCGTCATGAAAATTGCATTTGATGATGGTTGAACAAGTCTCGAGTGGAGTCTCTCCTCTAGCACCCCAAACCCTACTTCACCTCCCTTGGGTTTTCTTGATTTGGATGACCTTTACTTGGGTTTCATACACTTTGTTTCATGGATTTAGTGTTGTTGATCTTGGTTTTCCTTTGATTCACTTGTGGAGGAGTATTAGAGAGTATTCTAGATGTTTCTTGAAGTGTGGAGTGAGAATGAAATGAATTTGAATGAAAAAGGGTCCCTTATACTTAAACTAAAAATCTGGCCGACCATGTTATACGGACCAACATACGGTGCGTACTATTTATACGAACCGTATGTGTGGCCGTATGTTTGGTCCAGTATCTGCTTCCCTCCTTGGCCAATTATACGGTCCAACATACGGCTGGTACAATTTATACGGTCCGTAGGTTGGGCCGTATAATGCCCAGTGGTTCCGTTTTCGTTCTCGTCGACTCGTTTGATCTCCGATCCTTATGGAACCTTCTTGGCACTTGTTTAATATATCAATATCAATCTTAGGGGCGTTATTACTCTTATCTGAGACATCATTATGCCATCATAGACGTTTTTCTTGAAATTCTTATCCGATACACAACATATGATTCGCTTTCCTTGGCAACTTTCTTTCCTTGCATTATATGCCTTTGAAATCTCCTTGAGGGTCATCAAATACTATTTTTTACTCATCAAAACATCGCATACGCTATGTCCTTTGTTATCCTATTCACTGTACATATACAGGGTGGTTTTCCATGGTGTAACATTATCCTTACATACCTTTGTATCTCTTCACTCTATCGTCTAATCGCGTGCCTCTCAAGCTTGCGATTCTACCTTTATGGTAATTCGTACTAAGAGTAGATAATTGAAGACATACTTAAGCTTAAGCTTGAGTGACTAAGACCTAACGAAAATTGGGCAATATCCCCATTGTTTCAACCACTTTCTCCAACTATAACCATTCCCAACCATCAACAACAACCCCACAATACCCTAATCAATAACCTCTTTTAAGCTAAGTATTATTCAATTCTCACAATTTCGCTTCAAGGGTATCCATAACCATAACCATAACTATAATACAAAATCATATTTATTCCTCTCATAACATTTCCTCAATGTCATTAGCACCATCTATAACGAGACTAGATTCATCTCACACTAAGAATCATGATTCACATTAACTTACTACCCAACATACCATTATTTCCATATTTAAGCTCATATTCCACTTTCTTCCATAATCCAAGTCTTTTAACCACTCAATATTCTCAATGGCACGAAATAAACATAAAACGCACCCTAATCACTTAGGAACAAGCCTTGAGTCAATCTACTCCATTAGAATGAAATCCCCCACTTGAATACCAAAGAAATTCTTACTCTTCACAAACCCTAACAGGCTTCCTAGTACATGAATCTCTTAATCTTTGCTTTTGATCTTGGTATCTTGGTATGGATTTGTTGTAGAAATAGAGGGAGGGTTTTGGAGAGTTCTAGAGAGATGTAGGATCTGTTTTTGGGAGAATAATGGAATAAAAACGTGGGATCTTATAGTTATAATCAGGGCTGGAAAATTCCTGATCCGCGGGCCGACGAGCAAGGTCGACGGTCCGGCGACATGCCCTGTCGAACTGCTGCCTGAGATGCCTGATTGCAAAACCCTGTCGACGGTGCCAGACGGTGGCTCGACGATGTGTCAAAGGTCGTCCTTTGGGTCGTCGATGCTGACTGGTTTCAGCAGTTTTTCTGAACTGCTCCGTTTTTCTCCGATTCGATTCATTTCACTTCTAATTCCCTCGTAATGTAAATAATGCATACTTATACTCCTGTTGTCACGAACCAGCTAGGGGCCGTGACGGGTACCCGGGGCTAGCCACCGAGCACCACTCGTTCTACTACTCATCTTACTCATTTAATGCTCTTTTATCAACTTTTATACTCAAATTGTAGGAAAATCATATTTTGTATGGAAACATAAATACTTTTATATACATATGCCCCTCGGCCATCAAAATAATATATACATATAATAGCATCTCGTGAGACCATCTAACCCACACTGCGTATCTATAAGCCTCTACTGGAGTGCTACACATTAGGACGGGACAAGACCCCGTCATGCCCAAAAATACATATAAATGACTATACACAAAAGAATAATCAATCACCTCCGGGACAAAGGAGTGCTTTCAATCAGCTGACAGCTACTACGAATCTGGGTCAAGCTCTCCTCCCTGTCTACCTGTGGGCATGAACATAGCGTCCAAAGAAAACAGACGTCAGTACGAACATTGTACTGAGTATGAGAGGCATAAACAAAGAAATAAGGCAATGATATAAAAGAGATATCAATATGGAATAAATGTATCTGACTGTCAAGTGTAAAAGAAATAATGCATGCTGGCTTACACATAATCATCATCATGTCATATATGCATACTGTATAAGCTGCCCGTCCATATCGGATCGGTGTGATAATCATAACATTAGCCTGCGTCCAGGCCTCTCGCGTCAGGGGTATCATCTTATGCCGCCCACTAGTGGTGTCTGCCCATGCCATTTGGCCATGGTTTATCGTATAGCTGCCCGCCTTGGTGGTGACTGCCTGGCCAACTAGGCGCAGTGTTATAACATCATCATACATGCTCATCATAATATGCTTATCGTATCATACTTATCATAATACATGCATAAGGCTTAAGAACAACTTTACTCTATCGGGGTGACGTAAATTCGTGATCCCCCGATTTCATTATGGAGCAATTACTGACATCCTGCCTCACCTTAAAGGAAGTAGCATATAAGGTGAGTGTAAGCAATAAATGTCATCATTAACATTATAGAATCGTCAAATCATATGTCTTATCTTATATACCTATCCATAGACATAGGCTTTTAGCTTTCTGGAATATAGGAACTCACGAAGAGGAAGGAAATCATGCTAGAAGATTCATGCCATTAGAAAGAAAGGACTAGCTTCACATACCTTTGACTTTTAACTAAGATATCGCTTGCTCGTTCTCCTTCGATATCGCGTTTCTACCTTCAAGACAGAATTCGCACTAACGTTAGTCAATTCGACTATAAAAACGCGTGACTATTTCTAGGGAAAATTGGGAAGCGCTTCCTTTGTTTATACTACTTTTCCCATATACTATATCAACTCCCAAACGCTCTCAACAACATTCACAATATCGTAATCAACAATTATCATTCATATACATTGACCACAATCCACCACTTCTCTTCAATTTCTCCGCATTTATGGTTACAGCTTACTATCGCGTTTCCTCATATATAATACTTATTTCATGGTCTAATGTCATTTATAACGTATTCATAATCACAACACTCCAACATTAATAATTCAACCCAACTACCATCCAACCATGACATTGTTCACTCATGAATGACCCATTTCCTATGTCTTTTTACATTTCAAGTGTCTTAACCTTCCAATACCTTAAACAACATGGTTTAGTCATGAAACTTACCTTAGATTATGGTTGAAAAAGCTTTGAATGGAATTACTCCTTTAGCACCAAAACCCTACTTCACTTCCTTTGGGTTTTCTTGAGAGAGATGAACTTTAGCTAGGTTTCATACACTTTATTTCATGGATTTGGTGTTATTGATCATGCATTTCCTTTGATTTTCTTGTGATGAATAGTAGAGAGCATTCTAGAGGTTTCTAGAGAGAAATATCGTGGAGATGAAATGAATTTAATGAGCTTGGGTGTTATGTCCCGTGTTTTCGTATAGTTGGAAATCGAGAAATAATTAAGACTTGTGTGTTATAAGGGAATATTTTGATTCTAGTTGATATGACTATGTTGGTTATGAAATCATTGATATTAAGACATTGGGGAAGGCCGAGGGTAAATTTGGAATTTCGGAAATTAGTTTCGGGAATTACAAAACGGGACGTTTAATGAATTGGGCCAAGAAATTAGAACACAAAAATTGAGGCCCAAAGTATGGAGGTGGCCGGCCACTTGGCTAGGCCCAAGCCTCTTATTAAGTGGTCATGTGAGTTTCCAATGACCCTTAAGTTGATATATATCCATATGCCCCTTTGAATTATCAAGAAACCAAATCAAAACAAAAAACAAATTGAAGAACACCAAAAAAAAAAAAAAGGCTCTCGGCCGAGAACCATACAAGAGAAAAAACAAATTTCCTAGCTTGTGTTTGTGGCTCAAAAATCTTAGTTTTCCCATATTTGTAAAGTACTCAAGACCCTCTTCACTTGGGTATAATTAGTTTGGCGAAAGGTGCGCGTTTGCGGCAAGTCGAAAATTCAAGAAAAGGTAAGAATTTTGGCCCTCAAATGTTATGAAATTGGCATGAATGTGTTAAGGATTGAGAATAGACGAGAATCCCGTAACTTGGATGTGTGTGTAGAAAGCCGTGTGTGTGCATGTGTTGGTATGTGGCCGTGAGCCATGAATTGTGGAGGACAAGATGAATTTGATTTCGTTTAAGTTTGTTAGTTGCGTCGTTGTGGCCTTTATAACTTAAATGATTGTTTAGTGAATTGAATTGGTGTTAGAAAATGATTTCGGAACATTATGGGAAAGTGTATACCTTTTGTATAATTGTGTATATTGTTGTATATATATGATGTTAAAGGCTTTAAATGTGACTTATGGTTGATGTTAATGAATTTGGAATGAAACAATGCGAGTTAGAATGTTCGTCGTAAGTTTTGATGTTTTGGATGAAATATGGAAAGTAATGAACTTCGGGAAATTTTGTATATTGTTTGGAGTGTAATTGGGATGGGTTTGAATAATCTTGAATGGGTGAATGAATACAATAATGTGGGCATAAGTTTGGAATTGTGAAGTTTGAATGAAAGTTGTCAACTTGTGTAGTAAGGTAGAACTATGAAGTTAGAATGCGTTGATTGTGGTTTATGTTGTTTGATGATGTTTAGGTTGTTGTTATTGATGTATTTTGAGCCGAGCTAAGTCTCGGGGGTGTTAGATTTATAGGGGAAATGCTGCCGAAATTTCGGTAGCCGAGTATAGCCCAAAGATTAAGATGTTAACTTTCATGAATAGTAACTGGTAAAAGTCACCATTTGCAGTTTTTGGACGAAACGGGAATTGAGATTTGACGAGCGTAAGGCGCAATCCAGGTATGTAAAGCTTACCTTTCTTTCTTTTGGCATGTCCTAGTTACACTAGGTCAAGATCGGACCCTCGGGGATAATTCTGCTCTTGGAAATCCGAGTTCAAGTTTGGGCACTATTCATTCTGCGCAATTGAAACCTATTCCTTACATTTGGTTGAAAGAATGTTCAAACCTTCATAACTTTTGCTATTGTGTCCGAATCTCTCCGAAACTTTCGTAGCTGGCTTTATGGAGCCTAAAGTCCGTGATTTGTGTCCGCCGCCTCGATTTGACTCAAGGTGGGCCCGTAAGCCCCGAGGCTTCCCTTATTTAATTTGTTTGACTCACTTCCGTCTGATATGAAAAGTTATTGTTTGCCTATGACTCAAAGGTCCGTTTGAAATCTCCTACACCATTATGGAACGTTTTGCACTATGAATGATACTAGATTTTCGGAAAATGATCTGGGAGTTGCTTTTCAAAGGTTTTGCAGTTTGGAACTTCGTAACTTCTATACATTAATTTTGATCGACCTGACTCCTACTCCGAGCCTTTTGGCGTCGGTATATGCCTATATATAATTATATGTCGAGTCCTGTAATTTACTTTTAATATGCATATGGTCTCTGCACTACTCCGTTCATGCCATTCGCTATGATTTCGTTCGTCGGTACCCGAGCCGGCTTTTTGATCGTGCGCGCTATACCATATTCGGAAGTATGATGTGTTACGGTTTCCGAGGCCTCGCCATAGGGCCGGTTACCGTCTATGGAGTTATGATGTGATATGGCATTTGATATGTTCTGATGATGTGATATGTGTGTGATACGATTTGTCTGGAGACTGTACGGATTGCTACTTTGGGGGTGACCACGTTCCTAAGCCCTATACATGATTTTTTATTTGCATTTGTACATTTATCTTCCGTACATGTTTGATTTGCTACTTTGACGTTTGTGTTTGTTCCTTCTGACTCCAGTTAGGATTGTGATTTCTGTACCTTCTGCTTTACATACTCAGTACTTCTCCCGTACTGACCCCCCTGTTCTTCGGGGGCTGCGTTTCATGCCCGCAGGTACAGAAGCTCGTTTGGGTGATCCTCCGGTTTAGGCTACCTATTCTGCTATTTTGGAGAGCTCCCCTTGATCCGGAGCTTAACTTTTGGTACATACCTTTTGCTGTGTGTGTTTCTGTACATTTGTGGTTGTGTGGGTACGGCGGGGCCCTGTTCCGTCATATGTTCGTATGTTCTGTTTTGTTTTAGTGGCCTGTAGTCATATTTGTGGGTCGTGGGTCCGGTGTGTTGTATGTGGATCTGTTTTGCGTTCTTAAGCGGCCCGTATGCTACTGTGGCCAAGACGGCCCATGAGTTCGTACGTGTGTGTGTGCATTTGGGCGATGTATATTCCGCCACCTTTCTGATTTTGATATGACTGTTCTGCACGGGCGACCGCTTAAGATGAGTGTTCGATCAATGTTTGTGTGACGTCTGCTATTAGTGTTCAGTTCGAACAACGTATGTTAAGTCTGAATGAGTCTTAATATGATGATCTGGTTTGTGAGTCTGTTTGGGGTGCCTAAGTAGGGCACCAGTCGCGGCCCACGGGGTTGGGTCGTGACATTGGGTCTCCTTTTAATGACTTAAAGTCTGATCCGGAATGAACAGTAACTGAAGTGCATAGTGGTCGTAAACCCAGTTTACGGTCCGTATTCTAGTTTACGGGCCGTATATCGTGGTCGTATTTAAGCATATCAAAACCAGAAAGGTATGCTAAGGATCATGGTGATTTACGATCGCAGTTTACGAGCCGTATTTCAATTTACGGTTCGTATTCCAAGTCGTATTTAATCATTTAAACATTTGACAAAAAGTTGAAATTTGGTAAGTTGGAATACGACATGATGGTTTACGGGCCGTATACTACTTTACGGTCTGTATTTCATTTTACGACCAACTGGGCCAAAGTGCAAATCTGCAACTTTCACGCCTTCAGAACCTATAATTAGTCATTGTGGAGCATAACCTTATCCCTTATTCCCATTGCCTTTGAAATCTTACTTAGGGTCGTCAAACGTCATTCCCTTCTGATTAAAACATCGTATACTCGTATTCTTCATTAGTCTATTCATTGTACGTTAACGGGGGAAACTTACGAGGTGTAACACCTGTACACATCCAAGGTAAAATATTTCATGTCCAAAACTCTGGTGCGGATTACCGAACCGAAGGTACACACCGCCAATAAGCCAAAATCTCCTTGCAACAAATGGAAGGTGTAACAAGTTTATCACAAGAATCCATTGTTTATTACCAGCTCATAATCCCAAGTTTATTTGTTTCATTGGAAGACTATTTCTTACTAAATATAAAAAAGACCAGTTCTAAGCAAAAATCCTATTAAGTGTTAGTTCACACAATTCCAAATTTGACCGATTTTTAAAAGTGTTTTTAGGCGACTTACCTAAATAGTACGTATTTCCTAATTCTAACATTCATAGGGTTCCAATAATATGTGAGTGTTTTTACAAATACATTTTGTACAAATAAGTAACACAAACGGAGGAAAGTTTAGGCTAGTGGGCCTACCTAAGCCCACCAGTTGGCTATTTTTACCCATAGCTGGGCCTTCACCATGTTTACCATGGTTGGGCCTTCGTAGCAAATATTAGCTTCCCTTACATATTTTCTCGAAAGCGGACTCGATCAAATAAGTGAGGCCCAGTTGGTTTTATGCAGGAGGAGATGGCCCGAGTGGCCCGTATTGAATCAAATAGACATAGAAAGGAAGTAAAGATTAGTATCCTACTTAGGTATTTAAATTAAAGCATTTAATCCATGTTTAAACCAGAAAACTACAATAATCAAACAAAGACGTAAAGATTTAAAGGGAATATAGCAATTCAAGAGAAAAACTCAAGCCCAATATCAAACAAGTCAAAGAATATTTATGGCCCAAGTTTCTTATGCCATTAGAATCAATAAATGAGCCCAAATACAGTAATAGAAATCATAGCCCAACATAAAGCACACAGAAGAAGCCCCAAAAGTCATAAAATGGTATAAGTCCACACAAAGGAAGGGATATACACTTATATACATTAAGTATACCACTTCATATACATTGGAGTGTATCTAAAGCTAGATATACCTTGTATATCAAGTGTATATCTCTTATGTTTAGAGAGTTAAAAACTCTGGTGCGGATTACCGAACCGAACATACACACCGCCAATAAGCCAAAATCTCCTTGCAACAAACGGAAGGTGTAACATTCTTCCCCTCTTAGGAACATTCGTCCTTGAATGGTAGACTCTTGGGGATTCTACAAAACTTTTGCCAGAGTTTCCCCTATAATATGACACTACCATCTTGTCACTGTCAACCCAAAATATATATAGCCTCATAGGGCTACAACAACAACATCAACAACTATGGCCACACACGACCAAGGAAAACATTGAACAAAGCAACACATACCTGGGGGCAATGGTATCTCTGCCTGAGTCTCCTCTGAAGGTGGAAATAAATGCGGGTACCTAAACTTCATGTCTTCTTCCGCTTCAGATGTCATTTCCTCTCTGTTATTATTTCTCGATAAGACTTTAACTGAAGCTACATCTTTGGTTCTGAGTCTCCGTACTTGCCTATCTAGAATGGCAATGGGAACTTCTTCGTAGGATAATTGCTCAGTGATTTAAACATCATCTACCGGTACAACTCTAGAAGGATCTCCAATGCACTTACTAAACATTGATACATGGAAAACCGGATGGACTGACTCCAAATCCGCAGGTAGGTCTAATTCATAAGCCACTTGGCCTACCTTGCGTACAATCTCATAAGGTCCAATGTACCGGGGACTAAGCTTTCCCCTTTTTGCCAAATCACATGACGCCCTCCATTGGCAACACCCTTCAAGAATACCCAATCTCTCACTTGGAACACTAAGTCTCTTCGAGGATTATCTGCATAGGATTTCTGATGATTCTGAGCTATTAATAATCGATCCTGTATAAGCTTGACTTTCTCTATAGCTTGCTGGACCAAGTCTGGCCCTATCAACTTGGTCTCTCCTACTTCGAACCACCCAATTGGAGATCTACACTTTCGCCCATATAAAGCCTTATACGGGGCCATTTCGAGGCAAGAATGATAACTATTGTTATAAGCAAATTCAATAAGTGGTAAGTGATCATCCAACTACCTCCAAAATACAATACACATGCCCGTAGCATATCCTCAAGAGTCTGAATGGTACATTCAACTTGTCCATCCGTCTGCGAGTAAAATGCCGTGCTAAGGCTCACCTGAGCCCCCAAACCTTTTGGAAAGATTTTCAAAAATTGGCTGTAAACTGAGTCCCTCTATTGGAGATAATAGATACTGGAACATCGTGAAGTCACACTATCTATTTAACATAAGCTTTGCATAATCCTCTACTACATACGTAGTTCTGACTGGTAAGAAATGTGTTGTCTTCGTGAGTCTATCTACAATCACCCATATAGAATCACACTTACGTCGGGAATGGGGTAAGCCTGTAATGAACTCTATGTTAATTACTTCCAATTTCAAAGTTGGAATTTCCATAGCTTGCAACAATCCACCCGGCTTTTGGTGCTCAATTTTCACTTGCTGACAGTTAGGACATTGAGCTATGAATTCCGCTATATCTTTCTTCATCCTATTCCACCAATATATAGATTGAAGATCATGATACATTTTCGTTGCTCCTGGGTGAACATAATAGCGGGAACAATGGGCTTCTCTTAATATTTAGTGGCGTAATCCTGCAACATCAGGAACACATAACCTACCTCGGCATCGGAGAACTCCATCTCCAGAAATTCAAATGATGACTTTTCTTTCTGAGGAAGTGTATGTCTGTAATGAATTAGCATGGGATCTTCGTATTGTCGCTCCTTCACTTCTGTAATGAATTAGCATGGGTATCTTCGTATTGTCGCTCCTTCACTTCCTTTACTAGCGACGAGACCACTAAATTTGAATGCAGTGTCACGACCCAAACCGATGGGCCATGATAGTGCCCGAGTTGGACACTCGTATACGAACCTGTTAGATATAATCAGACTGATACTAAGGACAATGTGGAAATGTGTAAAAACATGCTGTCGACTCATAATGCCATATATCAGAATGAACCTGTCTCCTGAGGAGTCACAGTTAACCAAACCTAACAAAATATGCAAGCCAACAAGGCTGCCAATATACACGGGAATATCCAAAATGAACTACATCTGTATAGCTGACCAAAACCATATACATAACCCACACATGTCTACAGACCTCTAAAAGTATAACAAAGCCTATATCAAAGGATCTGTACCGAAATGACTCAAGCTCTGGAACAATAGAGCTCTCCAAGCAGCTGAGCAGAAGTCCTAGACCGAAGGATCACCGAACTGAGTGTCTGTACCTGCGGGCATGAAACGTAGCCCCCGAAGAAAGGGGGTCAGTACGAAAAATGTACTGAGTATGTAAAGCATGAAGTACAATAAAGAAGATCATGACTTAGTAAATGATGACAGGAGGCAAGTATGATAATTAAGGATATCAATGCATCTGTGCCTTATGAGATGAGAGTCATGCATATATATAATATACCGTACCCGGCCCATTATGGGACTCGGTGAATGAAGTCATATATATACCGTATCCGGCCCTCTAGTGAGGGACTCGGTGAAATAATCATATATATACCGTACCCGACCCTCTAGTGAGGGACTCGGTGAAATAATCATATATATACG